>NW_021014615.1:0-40560 GCF_003676215.2 Rhopalosiphum maidis
AAAAAAAAATTAAAATTATGACTTAGAAATTTGTGGGATTTAGGTTATGTTTACATTACATTGTATGATTTTTTAAAAAAATATTTTAAGGTTAGTTTGCAATATGGGGTAGTCACCTGAAAACGTTCTTACTCAAGTGGTTTTTTATTTGTGAAGTACCTATACACACTAAAAATCAAAAAATTAAAATTATGACTTAGTAAATTATTAGGTTATTGTTTAAACATTACACATCTGATGATTTTTTAAACTCAATAATGTTAAGGTTATGCAAATCTTTTCCACAAATAAAGTCGTTCTAATACAAAGTGGGGTTAGTGTAACATTATACCGCTCTAAAAAAAAAAACTAAATTATTACTTAGAAATTTGTTAGGTTATGTTTAGCATTACAATCATGTATGATATTTTTAAAAATAATATTAATTGGTTAGTTTGCATATTGTTGCAAAGGCCACCATACAACGTTATTATTAAATTGGTTTTTTTGTAACCTATACGCACTTAAAAAAAAAATTCAAATTATGACTTAGAAATTGTGTATGTTATGTGTAACATTACATTTAATAGATTTTTTAAAAATAATATTTAAAGGTTATTGCTATGGTAGCTACCAGAAAACACGTTTAGTACAATTAAAGTGGTTTTGTGTACCAACTATAACCCATTTAAAAAAATTAATTCAAATTATGACTGAAATTATTGGTTATGTTTACCATTACATTGTATGATTTTTTAAAAAATAATATTTAAGGTTAGTTGCATATGGTTGCAACAGAAAACGTTATTATTAAAGTGGTTTTTGTGTAATACTATACCCTTAAAAAAAAAAATTCAAATTATGACTTAGAAATTGTTAGGTTATGTTTACATTACATTGTATGATTTTTAAAAATTATATTTAAGGTTAGTTGCAAAATCTTTTCACATAAATCGTTATTAAACAAAGTGGGGTTAGTGTACATTATTACCCTCTAAAAAAAAAAAAATTAAAATATGACTTAGAAATTGTTAGGTTATGTTTATATTACATTAAAGGATTTTTTAAAAATAATATTAAGGTTAGTTGCATATGGTTGCAACAGAAAACGTTATTAATCAAAGTGGTTTTTGTGTAATCCTATACCCACTTAAAAAAAAAATTAAAATTATGACTTAGAAATTGTTAGGTTATGTTTACATTACATGGTATGATTTTTTAAAAATAATATTTAAGGTTAGTTGCATATGGTTGCAACAGAATACGTTATTAATTAAAGTGGTTTTTGTGTAAACTATACCCTTTAAAAAAAATAAATTCAAATTATGACTTAGAAATTGTTAGGTTATGTTTACATTACATTGTATGATTTTTTAAAAATTATATTTAAGGTTAGTTGCAAATCTTTTCACATAAATCGTTATTAACAAAGTGGGTTAGTGTACATTATTACCCTCTAAAAAAAAAAAATTAAAATTATGACTTAGAAATTGTTAGGTTATGTTTATATTACATTAAATGATTTTTTAAAATAATATTTAAGGTTAGTTGCATATGGTTGCAACAGAAAACGTTATTAATCAAAGTGGGTTTTTGTGTAAAAACTATACACACTTAAAAACAAAAATTCAAATTATGACTAGAATTGTTAGGGTTATGTTTACATTCCATTTTTATTTTTTAAAAATAATATTAAGGTTAGTTTGCATATGATTGCAACAGAAAACGTTATTAATTAAAGTGTGTTTTGTGTAACTCTACCCCTTAAAAAAAAAAAATTCAAATTATTACTTAGAAATTATTAGGTATTTTTACATTACATTTTAAATGATTTTTAAAAATTATATTATTGGTTCGTTGCATATGATTAGCAACCAGAAAACGGTTTTACTTAAAGTGGTTTTTGTGTACAACCTATACACTTAAAAAAAAAAATTCAAATTATGACTTAGAAATTGTTAGGTTATGTTTATATTACATTAAATGATTTTTTAAAATAATATTTAGGTTAGTTGCATATGGTTGCAACAGAAACGTTATTAATCAAAGTGGTTTTTGTGTAACCTATACCCACTTAAAAAAAAAATTAAATTATGACTTAGAATTGTTAGGTTATGTTTACATTACATTGTATGATTTTTTAAAAATAATATTTAAGGTTAGTTGCATATGATTGCAACAGAAAACGTTATTAATTAAAGTGGTTTTTGTGTAAAACTATATCCTTTAAAAAAAATAAATTCAAATTATGACTTAGAAATTGTTAGGTTATGTTTACATTACATTGTATGATTTTTTAAAAATTATATTTAAGGTTAGTTGCAAAATCTTTTCACAATAAATCGTTATTAAACAAAGTGGGGTTAGTGTACATTATTACCCTCTAAAAAAAAAAATTAAAATTATGACTTAGAAATTGTTAGGTTATGTTTACATTACATTAATGATTTTTTAAAAATAATATTTAAGGTTAGTTGCATATGGTTGCAACAGAAAACGTTATTAATCAAAGTGGTTTTTGTGTAATCCTATACCCACTTAAAAAAAAAATTAAAATTATGACTTAGAAATTGTTAGGTTATGTTTACATTACATTGTATGATTTTTTAAAAATAATATTTAAGGTTAGTTTGCATATGGTTGCAACAGAAAACGTTATTAATTAAAGTGGTTTTTGTGTAAAACTATACCCTTTAAAAAAAAAAATTCAAATTATGACTTAGAAATTGTTAGGTTATGTTTACATTACATTGTATGATTTTTTAAAAATTATATTTAAGGTTAGTTGCATATGGTTGCAACAGAAAACGTTATTAATTAAAGTGGTTTTGTGTAAATCTATACCCTTTAAAAAAATAAATTAAATTATGACTTAGAAATTGTTAGGTTATGTTTATATTACATTTAATGATTTTTTAAAAATATATTTAAGGTTAGTTGCATATGGTTGCACAGAAAACGTTATTAATCAAAGTGGTTTTTGTGTAAACCTATACCCACTAAAAAAAAAAATTAAATTATGACTTAGAAATTGTTAGGTTATGTTTACATTACATTGTATGATTTTTTAAAAATAATATTTAAGGGTAGTTCATTGTTTCAACAGAATACGTTATTAATTAAATTTGTTTTTGTGTAAACTATAAACCTTTAAAAAAAAAACAAATTCAAATATACTTAGAAATTGTTAGGTTATGTTTACAAAATTGATGATTTTTTAAAATTATATTTAAGGTTAGTAGTTGCAAAATCTTTTCACATAAATCGTTATTAAACACAGTGGTGTTGTAGTGGTACATTATTACCCTCTAAAAAAAAAAAATTAAAATTATGACTAGAATTGTTAGGTTATGTTTATATTACATTAAATGATTTTTTTAAAAATAATTTTAAGGTGTAGTCTGCATAGTTGCAACAGAATACGTTATTAATTAAAGTGTTTTTTGTGTAAAACTATACCCTTTAAATAAAACAAATTCAAATTATGACTTAGAATTGTTAGGTTTATGTTTACATTACATTGTAATGATTTTTTAAAATTATATTAGTAAGGTTAGTTGCAAAATCTTTTCACAATAAATCGTTATTAAACACAGTGGGGTTAGTGTACATTATTACCCTCTAAAAAAAAAAAATTAAAATTATGACTTAGAAATTGTTAGGTTATGTTTATATTACATTAATGATTTTTTAAAAATAATATTTAAGGTTAGTTGCATATGGTTGCAACAGAAAACGTTATTAATCAAAGTGGTTTTTGTGAAGACCTATACACACTAAAAAAAAAATTAAAATTATGACTTAGAAATTGTTAGGTTATGTTTACATTACATTGTATGATTTTTTAAAAATAATATTTAAGGTTAGTTGCATATTGTTGCAACAGAAACGTTATTAATTAAAGTGGTTTTGTGTAAAACTATACCCTTTAAAAAAAAAATTCAAATTATGACTTAGAAATTGTTAGGTTATGTTTACATTACATTGTATGATTTTTTAAAAATAATATTTAAGGTTAGTTGCATATGGTTGCAACAGAAACGTTATTAATCAAAGTGGTTTTTGTGTAAACCTATACCACTTAAAAAAAAAATTCAAATTATGACTTAGAAATTGTTAGGTTATGTTTACATTACATTGTATGATTTTTTAAAAATTATATTTAAGGTTAGTTGCATATTTTTTCACATAAATCGTTATTAACAAAGTGGGTTTTGTGTACATTATTACCCTCTAAAAAAAAAAAATTAAAATTATGACTTAGAAATTGTTAGGTTATGTTTATATTACATTAAATGATTTTTTAAAAATAATATTTAAGGTTAGTTGCATATGGTTGCAACAGAAAACGTTATTAATCAAAGTGGTTTTTGTGTAAACCTATACACACTAAAAAAAAAATTAAAATTATGACTTAGAAATTGTTAGGTTATGTTTACATTACATTGTATGATTTTTTAAAAATAATATTTAAGGTTAGTTGCATATGATTGCAACAGAAAACGTTATTAATTAAAGTGGTTTTTGTGTAAAACTATACCCTTTAAAAAAAATAAATTCAAATTATGACTTAGAAATTGTTAGGTTATGTTTACATTACATTGTATGATTTTTTAAAAATTATATTTAAGGTTAGTTTGCAAAATCTTTTCACAATAAATCGTTATTAATTAAAGTGGGTTTTGTGTACATTATTACCCTTTAAAAAAAATAAATTCAAATTATGACTTAGAAATTGTTAGGTTATGTTTATATTACATTAAATGATTTTTTAAAAATAATATTTAAGGTTAGTTGCATATGGTTGCAACAGAAAACGTTATTAATCAAAGTGTTTTTTGTGAAAACCTATACCCTTAAAAAAAAAATTAAAATTATGACTTAGAAATTGTTAGGTTATGTTTACATTACATTGTATGATTTTTTAAAAATAATATTTAAGGTTAGTTGCATATGATTGCAACAGAAAACGTTATTAATTAAAGTGGTTTTTGTGTAAAACTATATTCTTTAAAAAAAAAAATTCAAATTATGACTTAGAAATTGTTAGGTTATGTTTACATTACATTGTATGATTTTTTAAAAATTATATTTAAGGTTAGTTGCAAAATCTTTTCACAATAAATCGTTATTAAACAAAGTGGGGTTAGTGTACATTATTACCCTCTAAAAAAAAAAAATTAAAATTATGACTTAGAAATTGTTAGGTTATGTTTATATTACATTAAATGATTTTTTAAAAATAATATTTAAGGTTAGTTGCATATGGTTGCAACAGAAAACGTTATTAATCAAAGTGGTTTTTGTGTAATCCTAAACCCACTTAAAAAAAAAATTAAAATTATGACTTAGAAATTGTTAGGTTATGTTTACATTACATTGTATGATTTTTTAAAAATAATATTTAAGGTTAGTTGCATATGGTTGCAACAGAATACGTTATTAATTAAAGTGGTTTTTGTGTAAAACTATACCCTTTAAAAAAAATAAATTCAAATTATGACTTAGAAATTGTTAGGTTATGTTTACATTACATTGTATGATTTTTTAAAAATTATATTTAAGGTTAGTTGCAAAATCTTTTCACATAAATCGTTATTAAACAAGTGGGGTTAGTGTACATTATTACCCTCTAAAAAAAAAAATTAAAATTATGACTTAGAAATTGTTAGGTTATGTTTACATTACATTAATGATTTTTTAAAAATAATATTTAAGGTTAGTTGCATATGGTTGCAACAGAAAACGTTATTAATCAAAGTGGTTTTTGTGTAAATCCTATACCCACTTAAAAAAAAATTAAAATTATGACTTAGAAATTGTTAGGTTATGTTTACATTACATTGTATGATTTTTTAAAAATAATATTTAAGGTTAGTTGCATATTGTTGCAACAGAAAACGTTATTAATTAAAGTGGTTTTTGTGTAAACTATACCCTTAAAAAAAAAAATTCAAATTATGACTTAGAAATTGTTAGGTTATGTTTACATTACATTGTATGATTTTTAAAAATAATATTTAAGGTTAGTTGCATATGGTTGCAACAGAAAACGTTATTAATTAAAGTGGTTTTTGTGTAAAACTATACCCTTTAAAAAAAAAAATTCAAATTATGACTTAGAAATTGTTAGGTTATGTTTACATTACATTGTATGATTTTTTAAAAATAATATTTAGGTTAGTTGCATATGGTTGCAACAGAAAACGTTATTAATTAAAGTGGTTTTTGTGTAAACTATACCCTTTAAAAAAAATAAATTCAAATTATGACTTAGAAATTGTTAGGTTATGTTTACATTACATTGTATGATTTTTTAAAAATTATATTTAAGGTTAGTTGCAATATTTTTTCACAATAAATCGTTATTAATCAAAGTGGGTTTTGTGTACATTATACCCTCTAAAAAAAAAAATTAAAATTATGACTTAGAAATTGTTAGGTTATGTTTACATTACATTTATGATTTTTTAAAAATAATATTTAAGGTTAGTTGCATATGGTTGCAACAGAAAACGTTATTAATCAAAGTGGTTTTTGTGTAATCCTATACCACTTAAAAAAAAAATTAAAATTATGACTTAGAAATTGTTAGGTTATGTTTACATTACATTGTATGATTTTTTAAAAATAATATTTAAGGTTAGTTGCATATGGTTGCAACAGAAAACGTTATTAATTAAAGTGGTTTTTGTGTAAACTATACCCTTTAAAAAAAAAAATTCAAATTATGACTTAGAAATTGTTAGGTTATGTTTACATTACATTGTATGATTTTTTAAAAATAATATTTAGGTTAGTTGCATATGGTTGCAACAGAAAACGTTATTAATTAAAGTGGTTTTTGTGTAAACTATACCCTTTAAAAAAAAAAATTCAAATTATGACTTAGAAATTGTTAGGTTATGTTTACATTACATTGTATGATTTTTTAAAAATTATATTTAAGGTTAGTTGCAAATCTTTTCACAATAAATCGTTATTAACAAAGTGGGTTAGTGTACATTATTACCCTCTAAAAAAAAAAATTAAAATTATGACTTAGAAATTGTTAGGTTATGTTTACATTACATTTATGATTTTTTAAAAATAATATTTAAGGTTAGTTGCATATGGTTGCAACAGAAAACGTTATTAATCAAAGTGGTTTTTGTGTAATCCTATACCCACTTAAAAAAAAAATTAAAATTATGACTTAGAAATTGTTAGGTTATGTTTACATTACATTGTATGATTTTTTAAAAATAATATTTAAGGTTAGTTGCATATGGTTGCAACAGAAAACGTTATTAATTAAAGTGGTTTTTGTGTAAAACTATACCCTTTAAAAAAAAAAATTCAAATTATGACTTAGAAATTGTTAGGTTATGTTTACATTACATTGTATGATTTTTTAAAAATATATTTAAGGTTAGTTGCATATGTTGCACAGAAAACGTTATTAATTAAAGTGGTTTTTGTGTAAACTATACCCTTTAAAAAAAAAAATTCAAATTATGACTTAGAAATTGTTAGGTTATGTTTACATTACATTGTATGATTTTTTAAAAATAATATTTAAGGTTAGTTGCATATGGTTGCAACAGAAAACGTTATTAATTAAAGTGGTTTTTGTGTAAATCTATACCCACTTAAAAAAATAAATTAAAATTATGACTTAGAAATTGTTAGGTTATGTTTACATTACATTGTATGATTTTTTAAAAATAATATTTAAGGTTAGTTGCATATGGTTGCAACAGAAAACGTTATTAATTAAAGTGGTTTTTGTGTAAAACTATACCCTTTAAAAAAAAAAATTCAAATTATGACTTAGAAATTGTTAGGTTATGTTTACATTACATTGTATGATTTTTTAAAAATATATTTAAGGTTAGTTGCAATATTGTTGCAACAGAAATCGTTATTAATCAAAGTGGTTTTTGTGTACCTTATACCCTCTAAAAAAAAAAAATTAAAATTATGACTTAGAAATTGTTAGGTTATGTTTATATTACATTTAATGATTTTTTAAAAATAATATTTAAGGTTAGTTGCATATGGTTGCAACAGAAAACGTTATTAATCAAAGTGGTTTTTGTGTAATACCTATACCACTTAAAAAAAAAATTAAAATTATGACTTAGAAATTGTTAGGTTATGTTTACATTACATTGTATGATTTTTTAAAAATAATATTTAAGGTTAGTTGCATATGGTTGCACCAGAAAACGTTATTAATTAAAGTGGTTTTTGTGTAAAACTATACCCTTTAAAAAAAAAATTCAAATTATGACTTAGAAATTGTTAGGTTATGTTTACATTACATTGTATGATTTTTTAAAAATAATATTTAAGGTTAGTTGCATATTTTTCACAGAAAATCGTTATTAATCAAAGTGGTTTTGTGTACATTATTACCACTTAAAAAAAAAATTAAAATTATGACTTAGAAATTGTTAGGTTATGTTTATATTACATTTATGATTTTTTAAAAATAATATTTAAGGTTAGTTGCATATGGTTGCAACAGAAAACGTTATTAATCAAAGTGGTTTTTGTGTAATCCTATACCCACTTAAAAAAAAATTAAAATTATGACTTAGAAATTGTTAGGTTATGTTTACATTACATTGTATGATTTTTTAAAAATAATATTTAAGGTTAGTTGCATATTTTTGCAACAGAAAACGTTATTAATTAAAGTGGTTTTTGTGTAAAACTATACCCTTTAAAAAAAAAAATTCAAATTATGACTTAGAAATTGTTAGGTTATGTTTACATTACATTGTATGATTTTTTAAAAATAATATTTAGGTTAGTTGCATATGGTTGCACAGAAACGTTATTAATTAAAGTGGTTTTTGTGTAAACTATACCCTTTAAAAAAAATAATTCAAATTATGACTTAGAAATTGTTAGGTTATGTTTACATTACATTGTATGATTTTTTAAAAATTATATTTAAGGTTAGTTGCAAAATCTTTTCACATAAATCGTTATTAAACAAAGTGGGGTTAGTGTACATTATTACCCTCTAAAAAAAAAAATTAAAATTATGACTTAGAAATTGTTAGGTTATGTTTACATTACATTAAATGATTTTTTAAAAATAATATTTAAGGTTAGTTGCATATGGTTGCAACAGAAAACGTTATTAATCAAAGTGGTTTTTGTGTAATCCTATACCCACTTAAAAAAAAAATTAAAATTATGACTTAGAAATTGTTAGGTTATGTTTACATTACATTGTATGATTTTTTAAAAATAATATTTAAGGTTAGTTGCATATGGTTGCAACAGAAAACGTTATTAATTAAAGTGGTTTTTGTGTAAAACTATACCCTTTAAAAAAAATAAATTCAAATTATGACTTAGAAATTGTTAGGTTATGTTTACATTACATTGTATGATTTTTTAAAAATTATATTTAAGGTTAGTTGCAAAATCTTTTCACAATAAATCGTTATTAAACAAAGTGGGGTTAGTGTACATTATTACCCTCTAAAAAAAAAAATTAAAATTATGACTTAGAAATTGTTAGGTTATGTTTATATTACATTAATGATTTTTTAAAAATAATATTTAAGGTTAGTTGCATATGGTTGCAACAGAAAACGTTATTAATCAAAGTGGTTTTTGTGTAATCCTATACCCACTTAAAAAAAAAATTAAAATTATGACTTAGAAATTGTTAGGTTATGTTTACATTACATTGTATGATTTTTTAAAATAATATTTAAGGTTAGTTGCATATGATTGCAACAGAAAACGTTATTAATTAAAGTGGTTTTTGTGTAAAACTATACCCTTTAAAAAAAAAAATTCAAATTATGACTTAGAAATTGTTAGGTTATGTTTACATTACATTGTATGATTTTTTAAAAATTATATTTAAGGTTAGTTGCAAAATCTTTTCACAATAAATCGTTATTAAACAAAGTGGGGTTTGTGTACATTATTACCCTCTAAAAAAAAAAAATTAAAATTATGACTTAGAAATTGTTAGGTTATGTTTACATTACATTGTATGATTTTTTAAAAATAATATTTAAGGTTAGTTGCATATGGTTGCAACAGAAAACGTTATTAATTAAAGTGGTTTTTGTGTAAACCTATACCACTTAAAAAAAAAATTCAAATTATGACTTAGAAATTGTTAGGTTATGTTTACATTACATTGTATGATTTTTTAAAAATAATATTTAAGGTTAGTTGCATATGGTTGCAACAGAAAACGTTATTAATTAAAGTGGTTTTTGTGTAAAACTATACCCTTTAAAAAAAATAAATTCAAATTATGACTTAGAAATTGTTAGGTTATGTTTACATTACATTGTATGATTTTTTAAAATAATATTTAAGGTTAGTTGCATATGGTTGCAACAGAAAACGTTATTAATTAAAGTGGTTTTTGTGTAAAACTATACCCTTTAAAAAAAAATAAATTCAAATTATGACTTAGAAATTGTTAGGTTATGTTTACATTACATTGTATGATTTTTTAAAAATAATATTTAAGGTTAGTTGCAAATCTTTTCACAATAAATCGTTATTAAACAAAGTGGGGTTAGTGTACATTATTACCCTCTAAAAAAAAAAAATTAAATTATGACTTAGAAATTGTTAGGTTATGTTTACATTACATTAAATGATTTTTTAAAAATAATATTTAAGGTTAGTTGCATATGGTTGCAACAGAAAACGTTATTAATTAAAGTGGTTTTTGTGTAACCTATACCCACTTAAAAAAAAAAATTAAATTATGACTTAGAAATTGTTAGGTTATGTTTACATTACATGTATGATTTTTTAAAAATAATATTTAAGGTTAGTTGCATATGTTGCAACAGAAAACGTTATTAATTAAAGTGGTTTTGTGTAAAACTATACCCTTAAAAAAAATAAATTCAAATTATGACTTAGAAATTGTTAGGTTATGTTTACATTACATTGTATGATTTTTTAAAAATAATATTTAGGTTAGTTGCATATGATTGCAACAGAAACGTTATTAATTAAAGTGGTTTTTGTGTAAAACTATACCCTTTAAAAAAAAAAATTCAAATTATGACTTAGAAATTGTTAGGTTATGTTTACATTACATTGTATGATTTTTTAAAAATTATATTTAAGGTTAGTTGCAAATCTTTTCACAATAAATCGTTATTAAACAAAGTGGGGTTAGTGTACATTATTACCCTCTAAAAAAAAAAATTAAAATTATGACTTAGAAATTGTTAGGTTATGTTTATATTACATTAATGATTTTTTAAAAATAATATTTAAGGTTAGTTGCATATGGTTGCAACAGAAAACGTTATTAATCAAAGTGGTTTTTGTGTAATCCTATACCCACTTAAAAAAAAAATTAAAATTATGACTTAGAAATTGTTAGGTTATGTTTACATTACATTGTATGATTTTTTAAAAATAATATTTAAGGTTAGTTGCATATTGTTGCAACAGAAAACGTTATTAATTAAAGTGGTTTTTGTGTAACTATACCCTTTAAAAAAAAAAATTAAAATTATGACTTAGAAATTGTTAGGTTATGTTTACATTACATTGTATGATTTTTTAAAAATAATATTTAAGGTTAGTTGCATATGGTTGCAACAGAAAACGTTATTAATTAAAGTGGTTTTTGTGTAAAACTATACCCTTTAAAAAAAATAAATTCAAATTATGACTTAGAAATTGTTAGGTTATGTTTACATTACATTTATGATTTTTAAAAATAATATTTAAGGTTAGTTGCATATGGTTGCAACAGAAAACGTTATTAATTAAAGTGGTTTTTGTGTAATCCTATACCCCTTAAAAAAAAAAATTAAAATTATGACTTAGAAATTGTTAGGTTATGTTTACATTACATTGTATGATTTTTTAAAATAATATTTAAGGTTAGTTGCATATGGTTGCAACAGAAAACGTTATTAATTAAAGTGGTTTTTGTGTAAAACTATACCTTTAAAAAAAATAAATTCAAATTATGACTTAGAAATTGTTAGGTTATGTTTACATTACATTGTATGATTTTTTAAAAATTATATTTAAGGTTAGTTGCAAAATCTTTCACAATAAATCGTTATTAAACAAGTGGGGTTAGTGTACATTATTACCCTCTAAAAAAAAAAAATTAAAATTATGACTTAGAAATTGTTAGGTTATGTTTACATTACATTTATGATTTTTTAAAAATAATATTTAAGGTTAGTTGCATATGGTTGCAACAGAAAACGTTATTAATCAAAGTGGTTTTTGTGTAATCCTATACCCACTTAAAAAAAAAATTAAAATTATGACTTAGAATTGTTAGGTTATGTTTACATTACATTGTATGATTTTTTAAAAATAATATTTAAGGTTAGTTGCATATGGTTGCAACAGAAACGTTATTAATTAAAGTGGTTTTTGTGTAAAACTATACCCTTTAAAAAAAATAAATTCAAATTATGACTTAGAAATTGTTAGGTTATGTTTACATTACATTGTATGATTTTTTAAAAATTATATTTAAGGTTAGTTGCAAAATCTTTTCACAATAAATCGTTATTAAACAAAGTGGGGTTAGTGTACATTATTACCCTCTAAAAAAAAAAAATTAAAATTATGACTTAGAAATTGTTAGGTTATGTTTATATTACATTAAATGATTTTTTAAAAATAATATTTAAGGTTAGTTGCATATGGTTGCAACAGAAAACGTTATTAATCAAAGTGGTTTTTGTGTAATCCTATACCCACTAAAAAAAAAATTAAAATTATGACTTAGAAATTGTTAGGTTATGTTTACATTACATTGTATGATTTTTTAAAAATAATATTTAAGGTTAGTTGCATATGGTTGCAACAGAAAACGTTATTAATTAAAGTGGTTTTTGTGTAAAACTATACCCTTTAAAAAAAAAAATTCAAATTATGACTTAGAAATTGTTAGGTTATGTTTACATTACATTGTATGATTTTTTAAAAATAATATTTAAGGTTAGTTGCATATGGTTGCAACAGAAACGTTATTAATTAAAGTGGTTTTTGTGTAAAACTATACCCTTTAAAAAAAAAATTCAAATTATGACTTAGAAATTGTTAGGTTATGTTTACATTACATTGTATGATTTTTTAAAAATTATATTTAAGGTTAGTTGCAAATCTTTTCACAATAAATCGTTATTAACAAAGTGGGGTTAGTGTACATTATTACCCTCTAAAAAAAAAAATTAAAATTATGACTTAGAAATTGTTAGGTTATGTTTACATTACATTTATGATTTTTTAAAAATAATATTTAAGGTTAGTTGCATATGGTTGCAACAGAAAACGTTATTAATCAAAGTGGTTTTTGTGTAATCCTATACCCACTTAAAAAAAAAATTAAAATTATGACTTAGAAATTGTTAGGTTATGTTTACATTACATTGTATGATTTTTTAAAAATAATATTTAAGGTTAGTTGCATATGGTTGCAACAGAATACGTTATTAATTAAAGTGGTTTTTGTGTAAAACTATACCCTTTAAAAAAAAAAATTCAAATTATGACTTAGAAATTGTTAGGTTATGTTTACATTACATTGTATGATTTTTTAAAAATAATATTTAAGGTTAGTTGCATATTTTTGCAACAGAAAACGTTATTAATCAAAGTGGTTTTTGTGTAATCCTATACCCACTTAAAAAAAAAATTAAAATTATGACTTAGAAATTGTTAGGTTATGTTTACATTACATTGTATGATTTTTTAAAAATAATATTTAGGTTAGTTGCATATGATTGCAACAGAAAACGTTATTAATTAAAGTGGTTTTTGTGTACAACTATACCCTTTAAAAAAAAAAATTCAAATTATGACTTAGAAATTGTTAGGTTATGTTTACATTACATTGTATGATTTTTTAAAAATAATATTTAAGGTTAGTTGCATATGGTTGCAACAGAAAACGTTATTAATCAAAGTGGTTTTGTGTAATCCTATACCCACTTAAAAAAAAAATTAAAATTATGACTTAGAAATTGTTAGGTTATGTTTACATTACATTGTATGATTTTTTAAAAATAATATTTAAGGTTAGTTGCATATGGTTGCAACAGAAACGTTATTAATTAAAGTGGTTTTTGTGTAAAACTATACCCTTTAAAAAAAAAAATTCAAATTATGACTTAGAAATTGTTAGGTTATGTTTACATTACATTGTATGATTTTTTAAAAATAATATTTAAGGTTAGTTGCATATGGTTGCAACAGAAAACGTTATTAATCAAAGTGGTTTTTGTGTAATCCTATACCACTTAAAAAAAAAATTAAAATTATGACTTAGAAATTGTTAGGTTATGTTTACATTACATTGTATGATTTTTTAAAAATAATATTTAAGGTTAGTTGCATATGGTTGCAACAGAAACGTTATTAATTAAAGTGGTTTTTGTGTAAAACTATACCCTTTAAAAAAAATAAATTCAAATTATGACTTAGAAATTGTTAGGTTATGTTTACATTACATTGTATGATTTTTTAAAAATTATATTTAAGGTTAGTTGCAAAATCTTTTCACAATAAATCGTTATTAAACAAAGTGGGGTTAGTGTACATTATTACCCTCTAAAAAAAAAAATTAAAATTATGACTTAGAAATTGTTAGGTTATGTTTACATTACATTTATGATTTTTTAAAAATAATATTTAAGGTTAGTTGCATATGGTTGCAACAGAAAACGTTATTAATCAAAGTGGTTTTTGTGTAATCCTATACCCACTTAAAAAAAAAATTAAAATTATGACTTAGAAATTGTTAGGTTATGTTTACATTACATTGTATGATTTTTTAAAAATAATATTTAAGGTTAGTTGCATATGGTTGCAACAGAAAACGTTATTAATTAAAGTGGTTTTTGTGTAAAACTATACCCTTTAAAAAAAAAAATTCAAATTATGACTTAGAAATTGTTAGGTTATGTTTACATTACATTGTATGATTTTTTAAAAATAATATTTAAGGTTAGTTGCATATGGTTGCAACAGAAAACGTTATTAATTAAAGTGGTTTTTGTGTAAACTATACCCTTTAAAAAAAAAAATTCAAATTATGACTTAGAAATTGTTAGGTTATGTTTACATTACATTGTATGATTTTTTAAAAATTATATTTAAGGTTAGTTGCAAAATCTTTTCACAATAAATCGTTATTAAACAAAGTGGGGTTAGTGTACATTATTACCCTCTAAAAAAAAAAAATTAAAATTATGACTTAGAAATTGTTAGGTTATGTTTATATTACATTAAATGATTTTTTAAAAATAATATTTAAGGTTAGTTGCATATGGTTGCAACAGAAAACGTTATTAATCAAAGTGGTTTTTGTGTAATCCTATACCCACTTAAAAAAAAAATTAAAATTATGACTTAGAAATTGTTAGGTTATGTTTACATTACATTGTATGATTTTTTAAAAATAATATTTAAGGTTAGTTGCATATGGTTGCAACAGAAAACGTTATTAATTAAAGTGGTTTTTGTGTAAAACTATACCCTTTAAAAAAAAAAATTCAAATTATGACTTAGAAATTGTTAGGTTATGTTTACATTACATTGTATGATTTTTTAAAAATAATATTTAAGGTTAGTTGCATATGTTGCAACAGAAAACGTTATTAATTAAAGTGGTTTTTGTGTAACCTATACCCTTTAAAAAAAATAAATTCAAATTATGACTTAGAAATTGTTAGGTTATGTTTACATTACATTGTATGATTTTTTAAAAATATATTTAAGGTTAGTTGCATATGTTGCACAGAAAACGTTATTAATCAAAGTGGTTTTTGTGTAAATCTATACCCTTAAAAAAAAAAATTAAAATTATGACTTAGAAATTGTTAGGTTATGTTTACATTACATTTATGATTTTTTAAAAATAATATTTAAGGTTAGTTGCATATGGTTGCAACAGAAAACGTTATTAATTAAAGTGGTTTTTGTGTAAACCTATACCCTTTAAAAAAAAAAATTCAAATTATGACTTAGAAATTGTTAGGTTATGTTTACATTACATTGTATGATTTTTTAAAAATAATATTTAAGGTTAGTTGCATATGGTTGCAACAGAAAACGTTATTAATTAAAGTGGTTTTTGTGTAAATCTATACCCTTTAAAAAAAAAAATTAAAATTATGACTTAGAAATTGTTAGGTTATGTTTACATTACATTGTATGATTTTTTAAAAATAATATTTAAGGTTAGTTGCATATGATTGCAACAGAAAACGTTATTAATTAAAGTGGTTTTTGTGTAAAACTATACCCTTTAAAAAAAATAAATTCAAATTATGACTTAGAAATTGTTAGGTTATGTTTACATTACATTGTATGATTTTTTAAAAATTATATTTAAGGTTAGTTGCAAAATCTTTTCACAATAAATCGTTATTAAACAAAGTGGGGTTAGTGTACATTATTACCCTCTAAAAAAAAAAATTAAAATTATGACTTAGAAATTGTTAGGTTATGTTTATATTACATTAATGATTTTTTAAAAATAATATTTAAGGTTAGTTGCATATGGTTGCAACAGAAAACGTTATTAATCAAAGTGGTTTTTGTGTAATCCTATACCCACTTAAAAAAAAAATTACAATTATGACTTAGAAACTGTTAGGTTATTTTACATTACATTGTATGATTTTTTTAAAATAATATTAAGGTTAGTTGCATATGTTGCACAGAAACTTGTATTAATTAAAGTGGTTTTGTGTAAGACTATTACCCTTTTAAAAAAAATAAATTCAAATTATGACTAGAAATTGTTAGGTTATGTTTACATTACATTGTATGATTTTTTAAAAATAATATTTAAGGTTAGTTGCATATGGTTGCACCAGAAAACGTTATTAATCAAAGTGGTTTTTGTGTAAACTATACCCTTAAAAAAAATAATTCAAATTATGACTTAGAAATTGTTAGGTTTATGTTTACATTACATGGTATGATTTTTTAAAATATATTTAAGGTTAGTTGCACAAATATTTTCACAATAAATCGTTATTAAACAAAGTGGGTTAGTGTACATTATTACCCTCTAAAAAAAAAAAAATTAAAATTATGACTTAGAAATTGTTAGGTTATGTTTATATTACATTAAATGATTTTTTAAAAATAATATTTAAGGTTAGTTGCATATGGTTGCAACAGAAAACGTTATTAATCAAAGTGGTTTTTGTGTAATCCTATACCCACTTAAAAAAGAATTAAAATTATGACTTAGAAATTGTTAGGTTATGTTTACATTACATGGTATGATTTTTTAAAAATAATATTTAAGGTTAGTTGCATATGGTTGCAACAGAATACGTTATTAATTAAAGTGGTTTTTGTGTAAAACTATACCCTTTAAAAAAAACAAATTCAAATTATGACTTAGAAATTGTTAGGTTATGTTTACATTACATTGTATGATTTTTTAAAAATTATATTTAAGGTTAGTTGCAAATATTTTCACATAAATCGTTATTAATCAAAGTGGGGTTAGTGTACATTATTACCCTCTAAAAAAAAAAATTAAAATTATGACTTAGAAATTGTTAGGTTATGTTTACATTACATTGTATGATTTTTTAAAAATAATATTTAAGGTTAGTTGCATATGGTTGCAACAGAAAACGTTATTAATCAAAGTGGTTTTTGTGTAATCCTATACCCACTTAAAAAAAAAATTAAAATTATGACTTAGAAATTGTTAGGTTATGTTTACATTACATTGTATGATTTTTTAAAAATAATATTTAAGGTTAGTTGCATATGGTTGCAACAGAAAACGTTATTAATTAAAGTGGTTTTTGTGTAAACTATACCCTTTAAAAAAAAAAATTCAAATTATGACTTAGAAATTGTTAGGTTATGTTTACATTACATTGTATGATTTTTTAAAAATAATATTTAAGGTTAGTTGCATATGGTTGCAACAGAAAACGTTATTAATTAAAGTGGTTTTTGTGTAAACTATACCCTTTAAAAAAAAAAATTAAAATTATGACTTAGAAATTGTAAGGTTATGTTTACATAACATGGTATGATTTTTTAAAAATAATATTTAAGGTTAGTTGCATATGGTTGCAACAGAATACGTTATTAATTAAAGTGGTTTTTGTGTAAAACTATACCCTTTAAAAAAAATAAATTCAAATTATGACTTAGAAATTGTTAGGTTATGTTTACATTACATTGTATGATTTTTTAAAATTATATTTAAGGTTAGTTGCAAATCTTTTCACAATAAATCGTTATTAAACAAAGTGGGGTTAGTGTACATTATTACCCTCTAAAAAAAAAAAATTAAAATTATGACTTAGAAATTGTTAGGTTATGTTTATATTACATTAAATGATTTTTTAAAAATAATATTTAAGGTTAGTTGCATATGGTTGCAACAGAAAACGTTATTAATCAAAGTGGTTTTTGTGAAAACCTATACACACTAAAAAAAAAATTAAAATTATGACTTAGAAATTGTTAGGTTATGTTTACATTACATTGTATGATTTTTTAAAAATAATATTTAAGGTTAGTTGCATATGGTTGCAACAGAAAACGTTATTAATTAAAGTGGTTTTTGTGTAAACCTATACCCTTAAAAAAAAAAATTCAAATTATGACTTAGAAATTGTTAGGTTATGTTTACATTACATTGTATGATTTTTTAAAAATAATATTTAAGGTTAGTTGCATATGGTTGCAACAGAAAACGTTATTAATTAAAGTGGTTTTTGTGTAAAACTATACCCTTTAAAAAAAATAAATTCAAATTATGACTTAGAAATTGTTAGGTTATGTTTACATTACATTGTATGATTTTTTAAAAATTATATTTAAGGTTAGTTGCAAATCTTTTCACAATAAATCGTTATTAAACAAAGTGGGGTTAGTGTACATTATTACCCTCTAAAAAAAAAAAATTAAAATTATGACTTAGAAATTGTTAGGTTATGTTTATATTACATTAATGATTTTTTAAAAATAATATTTAAGGTTAGTTGCATATGGTTGCAACAGAAAACGTTATTAATCAAAGTGGTTTTTGTGTAATCCTATACCCACTTAAAAAAAAAATTAAAATTATGACTTAGAAATTGTTAGGTTATGTTTACATTACATTGTATGATTTTTAAAAATAATATTTAAGGTTAGTTGCATATGGTTGCAACAGAAAACGTTATTAATTAAAGTGGTTTTTGTGTAAAACTATACCCTTTAAAAAAAAAAATTCAAATTATGACTTAGAAATTGTTAGGTTATGTTTACATTACATTGTATGATTTTTTAAAAATAATATTTAAGGTTAGTTGCATATGGTTGCAACAGAAAACGTTATTAATTAAAGTGGTTTTTGTGTAAACTATACCCTTTAAAAAAATAAATTCAAATTATGACTTAGAAATTGTTAGGTTATGTTTACATTACATTGTATGATTTTTTAAAAATTATATTTAAGGTTAGTTGCAAAATCTTTTCACAATAAATCGTTATTAAACAAAGTGGGGTTAGTGTACATTATTACCCTCTAAAAAAAAAAAATTAAAATTATGACTTAGAAATTGTTAGGTTATGTTTACATTACATTTATGATTTTTTAAAAATAATATTTAAGGTTAGTTGCATATGGTTGCAACAGAAAACGTTATTAATTAAAGTGGTTTTTGTGTAACCTATACCACTTAAAAAAAAAATTAAAATTATGACTTAGAAATTGTTAGGTTATGTTTACATTACATTGTATGATTTTTTAAAAATAATATTTAAGGTTAGTTGCATATGGTTGCAACAGAAAACGTTATTAATTAAAGTGGTTTTTGTGTAAAACTATACCCTTTAAAAAAAAAAAATTCAAATTATGACTTAGAAATTGTTAGGTTATGTTTACATTACATTGTATGATTTTTTAAAAATAATATTTAAGGTTAGTTGCATATTTTTGCACAGAAACGTTATTAATTAAAGTGGTTTTGTGTAACCTATACCCTTTAAAAAAAAAAATTAAAATTATGACTTAGAAATTGTTAGGTTATGTTTACATTACATTGTATGATTTTTTAAAAATAATATTTAAGGTTAGTTGCATATGGTTGCAACAGAAAACGTTATTAATCAAAGTGGTTTTTGTGTAAACCTATACCCTTAAAAAAAAAATTAAAATTATGACTTAGAAATTGTTAGGTTATGTTTACATTACATTGTATGATTTTTTAAAAATAATATTTAAGGTTAGTTGCATATGGTTGCAACAGAAAACGTTATTAATTAAAGTGGTTTTTGTGTAAAACTATACCCTTTAAAAAAAATAAATTCAAATTATGACTTAGAAATTGTTAGGTTATGTTTACATTACATTGTATGATTTTTTAAAAATTATATTTAAGGTTAGTTGCAAATCTTTTCACAATAAATCGTTATTAACAAAGTGGGGTTAGTGTACATTATTACCCTCTAAAAAAAAAAATTAAAATTATGACTTAGAAATTGTTAGGTTATGTTTACATTACATTTATGATTTTTTAAAAATAATATTTAAGGTTAGTTGCATATGGTTGCAACAGAAAACGTTATTAATCAAAGTGGTTTTTGTGTAATCCTATACCCACTTAAAAAAAAAATTAAAATTATGACTTAGAAATTGTTAGGTTATGTTTACATTACATTGTATGATTTTTTAAAAATAATATTTAAGGTTAGTTGCATATGGTTGCAACAGAAAACGTTATTAATTAAAGTGGTTTTTGTGTAAAACTATACCCTTTAAAAAAATAAATTCAAATTATGACTTAGAAATTGTTAGGTTATGTTTACATTACATTGTATGATTTTTTAAAAATTATATTTAAGGTTAGTTGCAAAATCTTTTCACAATAAATCGTTATTAACAAAGTGGGGTTAGTGTACATTATTACCCTCTAAAAAAAAAAAATTAAAATTATGACTTAGAAATTGTTAGGTTATGTTTACATTACATTTAATGATTTTTTAAAAATAATATTTAAGGTTAGTTGCATATGGTTGCAACAGAAAACGTTATTAATCAAAGTGGTTTTTGTGTAATCCTATACCCACTTAAAAAAAAAATTAAAATTATGACTTAGAAATTGTTAGGTTATGTTTACATTACATTGTATGATTTTTTAAAAATAATATTTAAGGTTAGTTGCATATGATTGCAACAGAAAACGTTATTAATAAAGTGGTTTTTGTGTAAAACTATACCCTTTAAAAAAAATAAATTCAAATTATGACTTAGAAATTGTTAGGTTATGTTTACATTACATTGTATGATTTTTTAAAAATAATATTTAAGGTTAGTTGCATATGGTTGCACCAGAAAACGTTATTAATCAAAGTGGTTTTTGTGTAAACTATACCCTTTAAAAAAAAAAATTCAAATTATGACTTAGAAATTGTTAGGTTATGTTTACATTACATTGTATGATTTTTTAAAAATTATATTTAAGGTTAGTTGCAAATCTTTTCACAATAAATCGTTATTAAACAAAGTGGGGTTAGTGTACATTATTACCCTCTAAAAAAAAAATTAAAATTATGACTTAGAAATTGTTAGGTTATGTTTACATTACATTAAATGATTTTTTAAAAATAATATTTAAGGTTAGTTGCATATGGTTGCAACAGAAAACGTTATTAATTAAAGTGGTTTTTGTGTAAACCTATACCCTTAAAAAAAAAATTAAAATTATGACTTAGAAATTGTTAGGTTATGTTTACATTACATTGTATGATTTTTTAAAAATAATATTTAAGGTTAGTTGCATATGGTTGCAACAGAAAACGTTATTAATTAAAGTGGTTTTTGTGTAAACTATACCCTTTAAAAAAATAAATTCAAATTATGACTTAGAAATTGTTAGGTTATGTTTACATTACATTGTATGATTTTTTAAAAATTATATTTAAGGTTAGTTGCAAAATCTTTTCACAATAAATCGTTATTAAACAAAGTGGGGTTAGTGTACATTATTACCCTCTAAAAAAAAAAAATTAAAATTATGACTTAGAAATTGTTAGGTTATGTTTACATTACATTTAATGATTTTTTAAAAATAATATTTAAGGTTAGTTGCATATGGTTGCAACAGAAAACGTTATTAATCAAAGTGGTTTTTGTGTAATCCTATACCCACTTAAAAAAAAAATTAAAATTATGACTTAGAAATTGTTAGGTTATGTTTACATTACATTGTATGATTTTTTAAAAATAATATTTAAGGTTAGTTGCATATGGTTGCAACAGAATACGTTATTAATTAAAGTGGTTTTTGTGTAAAACTATACCCTTTAAAAAAAATAAATTCAAATTATGACTTAGAAATTGTTAGGTTATGTTTACATTACATTGTATGATTTTTTAAAAATTATATTTAAGGTTAGTTGCAAAATCTTTTCACAATAAATCGTTATTAACAAAGTGGGGTTAGTGTACATTATTACCCTCTAAAAAAAAAAATTAAAATTATGACTTAGAAATTGTTAGGTTATGTTTACATTACATTTATGATTTTTTAAAAATAATATTTAAGGTTAGTTGCATATGGTTGCAACAGAAAACGTTATTAATCAAAGTGGTTTTTGTGTAATCCTATACCCACTTAAAAAAAAAATTAAATTATGACTTAGAAATTGTTAGGTTATGTTTACATTACATTGTATGATTTTTTAAAAATAATATTTAAGGTTAGTTGCATATGGTTGCAACAGAAAACGTTATTAATCAAAGTGGTTTTTGTGTAATCCTATACCCACTTAAAAAAAAAATTAAAATTATGACTTAGAAATTGTTAGGTTATGTTTACATTACATTGTATGATTTTTTAAAAATAATATTTAAGGTTAGTTGCATATGGTTGCAACAGAAAACGTTATTAATTAAAGTGGTTTTTGTGTAAACTATACCCTTAAAAAAAAAAATTCAAATTATGACTTAGAAATTTTTAGGTTATGTTTACATTACATTGTATGATTTTTAAAAATAATATTTAAGGTTAGTTGCATATGGTTGCAACAGAAAACGTTATTAATTAAAGTGGTTTTTGTGTAAAACTATACCCTTTAAAAAAAATAAATTCAAATTATGACTTAGAAATTGTTAGGTTATGTTTACATTACATTGTATGATTTTTTAAAAATTATATTTAAGGTTAGTTGCAAAATCTTTTCACAATAAATCGTTATTAAACAAAGTGGGGTTAGTGTACATTATTACCCTCTAAAAAAAAAAATTAAAATTATGACTTAGAAATTGTTAGGTTATGTTTATATTACATTAATGATTTTTAAAAATAATATTTAAGGTTAGTTGCATATGGTTGCAACAGAAAACGTTATTAATCAAAGTGGTTTTTGTGTAATCCTATACCCACTTAAAAAAAAAATTAAAATTATGACTTAGAAATTGTTAGGTTATGTTTACATTACATTGTATGATTTTTTAAAAATAATATTTAAGGTTAGTTGCATATGATTGCAACAGAAAACGTTATTAATTAAAGTGGTTTTTGTGTAAAACTATACCCTTTAAAAAAAAAAATTCAAATTATGACTTAGAAATTGTTAGGTTATGTTTACATTACATTGTATGATTTTTTAAAAATAATATTTAAGGTTAGTTGCATATGATTGCAACAGAAAACGTTATTAATTAAAGTGGTTTTTGTGTAAAACTATACCCTTTAAAAAAAAAAATTCAAATTATGACTTAGAAATTGTTAGGTTATGTTTACATTACATTGTATGATTTTTTAAAAATTATATTTAAGGTTAGTTGCAAATCTTTTCACAATAAATCGTTATTAATCAAAGTGGGGTTTGTGTACATTATTACCCTCTAAAAAAAAAAATTAAATTATGACTTAGAAATTGTTAGGTTATGTTTATATTACATTAATGATTTTTTAAAAATAATATTTAAGGTTAGTTGCATATGGTTGCAACAGAAAACGTTATTAATCAAAGTGGTTTTTGTGTAATCCTATACCCACTTAAAAAAAAAATTAAAATTATGACTTAGAAATTGTTAGGTTATGTTTACATTACATTGTATGATTTTTTAAAAATAATATTTAAGGTTAGTTGCATATGGTTGCAACAGAAAACGTTATTAATTAAAGTGGTTTTTGTGTAAAACTATACCCTTTAAAAAAAAAAATTCAAATTATGACTTAGAAATTGTTAGGTTATGTTTACATTACATTGTATGATTTTTTAAAAATTATATTTAAGGTTAGTTGCAAATCTTTTCACAATAAATCGTTATTAAACAAAGTGGGTTTGTGTACATTATTACCCTCTAAAAAAAAAAAATTAAAATTATGACTTAGAAATTGTTAGGTTATGTTTACATTACATTGTATGATTTTTTAAAAATAATATTTAAGGTTAGTTGCATATGGTTGCAACAGAAAACGTTATTAATCAAAGTGGTTTTGTGTAACCTATACCCACTAAAAAAAAAAATTAAAATTATGACTTAGAAATTGTTAGGTTATGTTTACATTACATTGTATGATTTTTTAAAAATAATATTTAAGGTTAGTTGCATATGGTTGCAACAGAAAACGTTATTAATTAAAGTGGTTTTTGTGTAAACCTATACCACTTAAAAAAAAAATTCAAATTATGACTTAGAAATTGTTAGGTTATGTTTACATTACATTGTATGATTTTTTAAAAATAATATTTAAGGTTAGTTGCATATGATTGCAACAGAAAACGTTATTAATTAAAGTGGTTTTTGTGTAAAACTATACCCTTTAAAAAAATAAATTCAAATTATGACTTAGAAATTGTTAGGTTATGTTTACATTACATTGTATGATTTTTTAAAAATTATATTTAAGGTTAGTTGCAAAATCTTTTCACAATAAATCGTTATTAAACAAAGTGGGGTTAGTGTACATTATTACCCTCTAAAAAAAAAAATTAAAATTATGACTTAGAAATTGTTAGGTTATGTTTACATTACATTTAATGATTTTTAAAAATAATATTTAAGGTTAGTTGCATATGGTTGCAACAGAAAACGTTATTAATCAAAGTGGTTTTTGTGTAATCCTATACCCACTTAAAAAAAAAATTAAAATTATGACTTAGAAATTGTTAGGTTATGTTTACATTACATTGTATGATTTTTTAAAAATAATATTTAAGGTTAGTTGCATATGGTTGCAACAGAAAACGTTATTAATTAAAGTGGTTTTTGTGTAAACCTATACCCTTAAAAAAAAAAATTAAAATTATGACTTAGAAATTGTTAGGTTATGTTTACATTACATTGTATGATTTTTTAAAAATAATATTTAAGGTTAGTTGCATATGTTGCAACAGAAAACGTTATTAATTAAAGTGGTTTTTGTGTAAAACTATACCCTTTAAAAAAAAAAATTCAAATTATGACTTAGAAATTGTTAGGTTATGTTTACATTACATTGTATGATTTTTTAAAATTATATTTAAGGTTAGTTGCAAATCTTTTCACAATAAATCGTTATTAATCAAAGTGGGTTTGTGTACATTATTACCCTCTAAAAAAAAAAAATTAAAATTATGACTTAGAAATTGTTAGGTTATGTTTATATTACATTTAATGATTTTTTAAAAATAATATTTAAGGTTAGTTGCATATGGTTGCAACAGAAAACGTTATTAATCAAAGTGGTTTTTGTGTAATCCTATACCCACTTAAAAAAAAAATTAAAATTATGACTTAGAAATTGTTAGGTTATGTTTACATTACATTGTATGATTTTTTAAAAATAATATTTAAGGTTAGTTGCATATGGTTGCAACAGAAAACGTTATTAATTAAAGTGGTTTTTGTGTAAACCTATACCCACTTAAAAAAAAAAATTAAAATTATGACTTAGAAATTGTTAGGTTATGTTTACATTACATTGTATGATTTTTTAAAAATAATATTTAAGGTTAGTTGCATATGATTGCAACAGAAAACGTTATTAATTAAAGTGGTTTTTGTGTAAAACTATACCCTTTAAAAAAAATAAATTCAAATTATGACTTAGAAATTGTTAGGTTATGTTTACATTACATTGTATGATTTTTTAAAAATAATATTTAAGGTTAGTTGCATATTTTGCACAGAAAACGTTATTAATTAAAGTGGGGTTAGTGTACATATTACCCTCTAAAAAAAAAAATTAAAATTATGACTTAGAATTGTTAGGTTATGTTTACATTACATTGTATGATTTTTAAAATAATATTTAAGGTTAGTTGCATATGGTTGCAACAGAAAACGTTATTAATCAAAGTGGTTTTTGTGTAAACTATACCCTTTAAAAAAAAAAATTCAAATTATGACTTAGAAATTGTTAGGTTATGTTTACATTACATTGTATGATTTTTTAAAATATATTTAAGGTTAGTTGCATATGGTTGCACCAGAAAACGTTATTAATTAAAGTGTTTTTGTGTAAAACTATACCACTTAAAAAAAAAATTAAAATTATGACTTAGAAATTGTTAGGTTATGTTTACATTACATTGTATGATTTTTTAAAAATAATATTTAAGGTTAGTTGCATATGGTTGCAACAGAAAACGTTATTAATTAAAGTGGTTTTTGTGTAAAACTATACCCTTTAAAAAAATAATTCAAATTATGACTTAGAAATTGTTAGGTTATGTTTACATTACATTGTATGATTTTTTAAAAATTATATTTAAGGTTAGTTGCAAAATCTTTTCACAATAAATCGTTATTAAACAAAGTGGGGTTAGTGTACATTATTACCCTCTAAAAAAAAAAATTAAAATTATGACTTAGAAATTGTTAGGTTATGTTTATATTACATTAAATGATTTTTTAAAAATAATATTTAAGGTTAGTTGCATATGGTTGCAACAGAAAACGTTATTAATCAAAGTGGTTTTTGTGTAATCCTATACCCACTTAAAAAAAAAATTAAAATTATGACTTAGAAATTGTTAGGTTATGTTTACATTACATTGTATGATTTTTTAAAAATAATATTTAAGGTTAGTTGCATATGGTTGCAACAGAAAACGTTATTAATTAAAGTGGTTTTTGTGTAAACTATACCCTTTAAAAAAAAAATTCAAATTATGACTTAGAAATTGTTAGGTTATGTTTACATTACATTGTATGATTTTTTAAAAATAATATTTAAGGTTAGTTGCATATGGTTGCAACAGAAAACGTTATTAATTAAAGTGGTTTTTGTGTAACCTATACCCTTAAAAAAAAAATTCAAATTATGACTTAGAAATTGTTAGGTTATGTTTACATTACATTGTATGATTTTTTAAAAATAATATTTAAGGTTAGTTGCATATGGTTGCAACAGAAAACGTTATTAATTAAAGTGGTTTTTGTGTAAACCTATACCCTTAAAAAAAAAAATTAAAATTATGACTTAGAAATTGTTAGGTTATGTTTACATTACATTGTATGATTTTTTAAAAATAATATTTAAGGTTAGTTGCATATGTTGCAACAGAAAACGTTATTAATTAAAGTGGTTTTTGTGTAAACTATACCCTTTAAAAAAAAAAAATTCAAATTATGACTTAGAAATTGTTAGGTTATGTTTACATTACATTGTATGATTTTTTAAAAATTATATTTAAGGTTAGTTGCAAAATCTTTTCACAATAAATCGTTATTAAACAAAGTGGGGTTAGTGTACATTATTACCCTCTAAAAAAAAAAAATTAAAATTATGACTTAGAAATTGTTAGGTTATGTTTACATTACATTAATGATTTTTTAAAAATAATATTTAAGGTTAGTTGCATATGGTTGCAACAGAAAACGTTATTAATCAAAGTGGTTTTTGTGTAATCCTATACCCACTTAAAAAAAAAATTAAAATTATGACTTAGAAATTGTTAGGTTATGTTTACATTACATTGTATGATTTTTTAAAAATAATATTTAAGGTTAGTTGCATATGGTTGCACCAGAAAACGTTATTAATTAAAGTGGTTTTTGTGTAAAACTATACCCTTTAAAAAAAATAAATTCAAATTATGACTTAGAAATTGTTAGGTTATGTTTACATTACATTGTATGATTTTTTAAAAATTATATTTAAGGTTAGTTGCAAAATCTTTTCACAATAAATCGTTATTAAACAAAGTGGGGTTAGTGTACATTATTACCCTCTAAAAAAAAAAAATTAAAATTATGACTTAGAAATTGTTAGGTTATGTTTATATTACATTAAATGATTTTTTAAAAATAATATTTAAGGTTAGTTGCATATGGTTGCAACAGAAAACGTTATTAATCAAAGTGGTTTTTGTGTATCCTATACCCACTTAAAAAAAAATTAAATTATGACTTAGAAATTGTTAGGTTATGTTTACATTACATTGTATGATTTTTAAAAATAATATTTAAGGTTAGTTGCATATGGTTGCAACAGAAAACGTTATTAATCAAAGTGGTTTTTTGTAAAACTATACCCTTTAAAAAAATAAATTCAAATTATGACTTAGAAATTGTTAGGTTATGTTTACATTACATTGTATGATTTTTTAAAAATAATATTTAAGGTTAGTTGCATATGGTTGCACCAGAAAACGTTATTAATTAAAGTGGTTTTTGTGTAAAACTATACCCTTTAAAAAAAAAAATTCAAATTATGACTTAGAAATTGTTAGGTTATGTTTACATTACATTGTATGATTTTTTAAAAATTATATTTAAGGTTAGTTGCAAAATCTTTTCACAATAAATCGTTATTAAACAAAGTGGGGTTAGTGTACATTATTACCCTCTAAAAAAAAAAATTAAATTATGACTTAGAAATTGTTAGGTTATGTTTACATTACATTAAATGATTTTTAAAAATAATATTTAAGGTTAGTTGCATATGGTTGCAACAGAAAACGTTATTAATCAAAGTGGTTTTGTGTAATCCTATACCCACTTAAAAAAAAATTAAAATTATGACTTAGAAATTGTTAGGTTATGTTTACATTACATTGTATGATTTTTTAAAATAATATTTAAGGTTAGTTGCATATGTTGCAACAGAAAACGTTATTAATTAAAGTGGTTTTTGTGTAAAACTATACCCTTTAAAAAAAATAAATTCAAATTATGACTTAGAAATTGTTAGGTTATGTTTACATTACATTGTATGATTTTTTAAAAATAATATTTAAGGTTAGTTGCATATGTTGCAACAGAAAACGTTATTAATTAAAGTGGTTTTTGTGTAAACTATACCCTTTAAAAAAAATAAATTCAAATTATGACTTAGAAATTGTTAGGTTATGTTTACATTACATTGTATGATTTTTTAAAAATTATATTTAAGGTTAGTTGCAAAATCTTTTCACAATAAATCGTTATTAACAAAGTGGGGTTAGTGTACATTATTACCCTCTAAAAAAAAAAATTAAAATTATGACTTAGAAATTGTTAGGTTATGTTTATATTACATTAAATGATTTTTTAAAAATAATATTTAAGGTTAGTTGCATATGGTTGCAACAGAAAACGTTATTAATCAAAGTGGTTTTTGTGTAATCCTATACCCACTTAAAAAAAAATTAAAATTATGACTTAGAAATTGTTAGGTTATGTTTACATTACATTGTATGATTTTTTAAAAATAATATTTAAGGTTAGTTGCATATGGTTGCAACAGAAAACGTTATTAATTAAAGTGGTTTTTGTGTAAAACTATACCCTTTAAAAAAAAAAATTCAAATTATGACTTAGAAATTGTTAGGTTATGTTTACATTACATTGTATGATTTTTTAAAATTATATTTAAGGTTAGTTGCAAAATCTTTTCACAATAAATCGTTATTAAACAAAGTGGGGTTAGTGTACATTATTACCCTCTAAAAAAAAAAATTAAAATTATGA
Organism: Rhopalosiphum maidis; assembly: GCF_003676215.2. NCBI lineage: Eukaryota > Metazoa > Arthropoda > Insecta > Hemiptera > Aphididae > Rhopalosiphum > Rhopalosiphum maidis. Next base: position 29,873 of record NW_021014615.1, read on the forward strand.
CTTAGAAATTGTTAGGTTATGTTTACATTACATTAAATGATTTTTTAAAAATAATATTTAAGGTTAGTTGCATATGGTTGCAACAGAAAACGTTATTAATCAAAGTGGTTTTTGTGTAATCCTATACCCACTTAAAAAAAAATTAAAATTATGACTTAGAAATTGTTAGGTTATGTTTACATTACATTGTATGATTTTTTAAAAATAATATTTAAGGTTAGTTGCATATGGTTGCACCAGAAACGTTATTAATTAAAGTGGTTTTTGTGTAAAACTATACCTTTAAAAAAAATAAATTCAAATTATGACTTAGAAATTGTTAGGTTATGTTTACATTACATTGTATGATTTTTTAAAAATTATATTTAAGGTTAGTTGCAAAATCTTTTCACAATAAATCGTTATTAAACAAAGTGGGGTTAGTGTACATTATTACCCTCTAAAAAAAAAAATTAAAATTATGACTTAGAAATTGTTAGGTTATGTTTATATTACATTAAATGATTTTTTAAAATAATATTTAAGGTTAGTTGCATATGGTTGCAACAGAAAACGTTATTAATCAAAGTGGTTTTTGTGTAATCCTATACCCACTTAAAAAAAAAATTAAAATTATGACTTAGAAATTGTTAGGTTATGTTTACATTACATTGTATGATTTTTTAAAAATAATATTTAAGGTTAGTTGCATATGGTTGCAACAGAAAACGTTATTAATTAAAGTGGTTTTTGTGTAAACTATACCCTTTAAAAAAAAAAAATTAAAATTATGACTTAGAAATTGTTAGGTTTATGTTTACATTACATTGTATGATTTTTTTAAAAATAATATTTAAGGTTAGTTGCATATTTTTGCAACAGAAAACGTTATTAATCAAAGTGGGGTTTTTGTGTAATCCGTATACCCACTAAAAAAAAACAAAATTAAAATTATGACTTAGAAATTGTTAGGTTATGTTTATTCCATTTAATGATTTTTAAAAATAATATTTAGGTTAGTTGCATATGGTTGCAACAGAAAACGTTATTAATTAAGTGGTTTTTGTGTAAACTATACCCTCTAAAAAAAAATTAAATTATGACTTAGAAATTGTAGGTTCTGTTACATTACATTGTATGATTTTTTAAAATAATATTTAAGGTTAGTTTTCATATTCAACTGTTATTACAAGTGTTTTTGTGTAAGACCTAAAAAAAAAAAAATTATTGACTTAGAAATTGTTAGGTTATGTTTACATTACATTGTATGATTTTTTAAAAATTATATTTAAGGTTAGTTGCAAATCTTTTCACAATAAATCGTTATTAAACAAAGTGGGGTTAGTGTACATTATTACCCTCTAAAAAAAAAAATTAAAATTATGACTTAGAAATTGTTAGGTTATGTTTACATTACATTGTATGATTTTTTAAAAATAATATTTAAGGTTAGTTGCATATGGTTGCAACAGAAAACGTTATTAATCAAAGTGGTTTTTGTGTAATCCTATACCCACTTAAAAAAAAAATTAAAATTATGACTTAGAAATTGTTAGGTTATGTTTACATTACATTGTATGATTTTTTAAAATAATATTTAAGGTTAGTTGCATATGGTTGCAACAGAAAACGTTATTAATTAAAGTGGTTTTTGTGTAAAACTATACCCTTTAAAAAAAAAAATTCAAATTATGACTTAGAAATTGTTAGGTTATGTTTACATTACATTGTATGATTTTTTAAAAATATATTTAAGGTTAGTTGCAAAATCTTTTCACAATAAATCGTTATTAAACAAAGTGGGGTTAGTGTACATTATTACCCTCTAAAAAAAAAAAATTAAAATTATGACTTAGAAATTGTTAGGTTATGTTTATATTACATTAAATGATTTTTTAAAAATAATATTTAAGGTTAGTTGCATATGGTTGCAACAGAAAACGTTATTAATCAAAGTGGTTTTTGTGTAATCCTATACCCACTTAAAAAAAAAATTAAAATTATGACTTAGAAATTGTTAGGTTATGTTTACATTACATTGTATGATTTTTTAAAAATAATATTTAAGGTTAGTTGCATATGGTTGCAACAGAAAACGTTATTAATTAAAGTGGTTTTTGTGTAAAACTATACCCTTTAAAAAAAAAAATTCAAATTATGACTTAGAAATTGTTAGGTTATGTTTACATTACATTGTATGATTTTTTAAAAATAATATTTAAGGTTAGTTGCAAAATCTTTTCACAATAAATCGTTATTAACAAAGTGGGGTTAGTGTACATTATTACCCTCTAAAAAAAAAAATTAAAATTATGACTTAGAAATTGTTAGGTTATGTTTATATTACATTAAATGATTTTTTAAAAATAATATTTAAGGTTAGTTGCATATGGTTGCAACAGAAAACGTTATTAATCAAAGTGGTTTTTGTGTAATCCTATACCCACTTAAAAAAAAAATTAAAATTATGACTTAGAAATTGTTAGGTTATGTTTACATTACATTGTATGATTTTTTAAAATAATATTTAAGGTTAGTTGCATATGGTTGCAACAGAAAACGTTATTAATTAAAGTGGTTTTTGTGTAAAACTATACCCTTTAAAAAAAAAAATTCAAATTATGACTTAGAAATTGTTAGGTTATGTTTACATTACATTGTATGATTTTTTAAAAATATATTTAAGGTTAGTTGCAAAATCTTTTCACAATAAATCGTTATTAAACAAAGTGGGGTTAGTGTACATTATTACCCTCTAAAAAAAAAAAATTAAAATTATGACTTAGAAATTGTTAGGTTATGTTTACATTACATTAATGATTTTTTAAAAATAATATTTAAGGTTAGTTGCATATGGTTGCAACAGAAAACGTTATTAATCAAAGTGGTTTTTGTGTAATCCTATACCCACTTAAAAAAAAAATTAAAATTATGACTTAGAAATTGTTAGGTTATGTTTACATTACATTAAATGATTTTTTAAAATAATATTTAAGGTTAGTTGCATATGTTGCAACAGAAAACGTTATTAATTAAAGTGGTTTTTGTGTAAAACTATACCCTTTAAAAAAAATAAATTCAAATTATGACTTAGAAATTGTTAGGTTATGTTTACATTACATTGTATGATTTTTTAAAAATATATTTAAGGTTAGTTGCAAATCGTTGCACAATAAATCGTTATTAATCAAAGTGGGGTTAGTGTACATTATTACCCTCTAAAAAAAAAATTAAAATTATGACTTAGAAATTGTTAGGTTATGTTTATATACATTAAATGATTTTTTAAAAATAATATTTAAGGTTAGTTGCATATGGTTGCAACAGAAAACGTTATTAATCAAAGTGGTTTTTGTGTAATCCTAAACCCACTTAAAAAAAAAATTAAAATTATGACTTAGAAATTGTTAGGTTATGTTTACATTACATTGTATGATTTTTTAAAAATATATTTAAGGTTAGTTGCATATGATTGCAACAGAAATCGTTATTAATTAAAGTGGTTTTTGTGTAAACTATACCCTTTAAAAAAAAAAATTCAAATTATGACTTAGAAATTGTTAGGTTATGTTTACATTACATTGTATGATTTTTTAAAAATTATATTTAAGGTTAGTTGCAATATGGTTGCACAGAAAACGTTATTAATCAAAGTGGTTTTTGTGTAAAACTATACCCTTTAAAAAAAAAAATTAAAATTATGACTTAGAAATTGTTAGGTTATGTTTACATTACATTGTATGATTTTTTAAAAATTATATTTAAGGTTAGTTGCAAAATCTTTTCACAATAAATCGTTATTAAACAAAGTGGGGTTAGTGTACATTATTACCCTCTAAAAAAAAAATTAAAATTATGACTTAGAAATTGTTAGGTTATGTTTACATTACATTAAATGATTTTTAAAAATAATATTTAAGGTTAGTTGCATATGGTTGCAACAGAAAACGTTATTAATTAAAGTGGTTTTTGTGTAAAACTATACCCTTAAAAAAAAAAATTCAAATTATGACTTAGAAATTGTTAGGTTATGTTTACATTACATTGTATGATTTTTTAAAAATAATATTTAAGGTTAGTTGCATATGGTTGCACAGAAAACGTTATTAATCAAAGTGGTTTTTGTGTAATCTATAACCACTTAAAAAAAAAAATTAAAATTATGACTTAGAAATTGTTAGGTTATGTTTACATTACATTGTATGATTTTTTAAAAATATATTAATGGTTAGTTGCATATGATTGCAACAGAAAACGTTATTAATTAAAGTGGTTTTTGTGTAAAACTATACCCTTTAAAAAAAAAAATTCAAATTATGACTTAGAAATTGTTAGGTTATGTTTACATTACATTGTATGATTTTTTAAAAATTATATTTAAGGTTAGTTGCAAAATCTTTTCACAATAAATCGTTATTAAACAAAGTGGGGTTAGTGTACATTATTACCCTCTAAAAAAAAAAATTAAAATTATGACTTAGAAATTGTTAGGTTATGTTACTATTACATTAAATGATTTTTTAAAAATAATATTTAAGGTTAGTTGCATATGGTTGCAACAGAAAACGTTATTAATCAAAGTGGTTTTTGTGTAATCCTATACCCACTTAAAAAAAAAATTAAAATTATGACTTAGAAATTGTTAGGTTATGTTTACATTACATTGTATGATTTTTTAAAAATAATATTTAAGGTTAGTTGCATATGGTTGCAACAGAAAACGTTATTAATCAAGTGGTTTTTGTGTAAATCCTATACCACTTAAAAAAAAAAATTAAAATTATGACTTAGAAATTGTTAGGTTATGTTTACATTACATTGTATGATTTTTTAAAAATAATATTTAAGGTTAGTTGCATATGATTGCAACAGAAACGTTATTAATTAAAGTGGTTTTTGTGTAAAACTATACCCTTTAAAAAAAAAAATTCAAATTATGACTTAGAAATTGTTAGGTTATGTTTACATTACATTGTATGATTTTTTAAAAATTATATTAAGGTTAGTTGCAAAATCTTTTCACAATAAATCGTTATTAAACAAAGTGGGGTTAGTGTACATTATTACCCTCTAAAAAAAAAAAATTAAAATTATGACTTAGAAATTGTTAGGTTATGTTTATATTACATTAAATGATTTTTTAAAAATAATATTTAAGGTTAGTTGCATATGGTTGCAACAGAAAACGTTATTAATCAAAGTGGTTTTTGTGTAATCCTATACCCACTTAAAAAAAAATTAAAATTATGACTTAGAAATTGTTAGGTTATGTTTACATTACATTGTATGATTTTTTAAAAATAATATTTAAGGTTAGTTGCATATGGTTGCAACAGAAAACGTTATTAATCAAAGTGGTTTTTGTGTAAAACTATACCCACTTAAAAAAAAAAATTAAAATTATGACTTAGAAATTGTTAGGTTATGTTTACATTACATTGTATGATTTTTTAAAAATAATATTTAAGGTTAGTTGCATATGTTGCAACAGAAAACGTTATTAATTAAAGTGGTTTTTGTGTAAAACTATACCCTTAAAAAAAAAAATTCAAATTATGACTTAGAAATTGTTAGGTTATGTTTACATTACATTGTATGATTTTTTAAAAATTATATTTAAGGTTAGTTGCAAATATTTTCACAATAAATCGTTATTAACAAAGTGGGGTTTAGTGTACATTATTACCCTCTAAAAAAAAAAATTAAAATTATGACTTAGAAATTGTTAGGTTATGTTTACATTACATTGTAATGATTTTTTAAAAATAATATTTAAGGTTAGTTGCATATGGTTGCAACAGAAAACGTTATTAATTAAAGTGGTTTTTGTGTAAAACTATACCCTTTAAAAAAAAAATTCAAATTATGACTTAGAAATTGTTAGGTTATGTTTACATACATTGTATGATTTTTTAAAATAATATTTAAGGTTAGTTGCATATGGTTGCAACAGAAAACGTTATTAATTAAAGTGGTTTTTTGTGTAAAACTATACCACTTAAAAAAAAAATTAAAATTATGACTTAGAAATTGTTAGGTTATGTTTACATTACATTGTATGATTTTTTAAAAATTATATTTAAGGTTAGTTGCAAATATGTTCACAGAAAACGTTATTAATACAAAGTGGGTTTAGTGTACATATACCCTTAAAAAAAAAAATTAAAATTATGACTTAGAAATTGTTAGGTTATGTTTACTATTACATTAAATGATTTTTTAAAAATAATATTTAAGGTTAGTTGCATATGGTTGCACAGAAAACGTAGTAATTAAAAAGTGGTTTTTGTGTAAATACTATACCCTATTAAAAAAAAAAATTTAAAATTATGACTTAGAAATTGTTAGGTTATGTTTACATTACATTGGTATGATTTTTAAAAAATAATATTAATGGTTAGTTGCATATGGTTTGCAACAGAAAACGTATTAATAAAGTGGTTTTTGTGTAAAACTATACCCTTTAAAAAAATAAATTCAAAATTATGACTTAAAAATTGTAAGGTTATGTTACATTACATGTATATGATTTGTAACAATAATATTTAAGGTTAGTTGCCAAATCTGTGCACAATAAATCGTTATTAAGCAAAGTGGGTTAGTGTAACATATTACCCTCTAAAAAAAAAAAATTAAAATTATGACTTAGAAATTGTTAGGTTATGTTTAATTACATTGTATGATTTTTAAAAATAATATTTAAGGTTAGTTGCATATGGTTGCAACAGAAAACGTTGTTAATCAAAGTGGTTTTTTATGTAAAACTATACCTTTAAAAAAAAAAATTAAAATTATGACTTAGAAATTGTTAGGTTATGTTTACATTACATTGTATGATTTTTTAAAAATAATATTTAAGGTTAGTTGCATATGGTTGCACCAGAAACGTTATTAATTAAAGTGTTTTTTGTGTAAAACTATACCCTTTAAAAAAAAAAATTCAAATTATGACTTAGAAATTGTTAGGTTATGTTTACATTACATTGTATGATTTTTTAAAATAATATTTAAGGTTAGTTGCATATGGTTGCACAGAAAACGTTATTAATTAAAGTGGTTTTTGTGTAAAACTATACCCTTTAAAAAAAAAATAAATTCAAATTATGACTTAGAAATTGTTAGGTTATGTTTACATTACATTGTATGATTTTTTAAAATTATATTTAAGGTTAGTTGCAAATATTTTCACAATAAATCGTTATTAAACAAAGTGGGGTTAGTGTACATTATTACCCTCTAAAAAAAAAAATTAAAATATGACTTAGAAATTGTTAGGTTATGTTTATATTACATTAAATGATTTTTAAAAATAATATTAAGGTTAGTTGCATATGGTGCAACAGAAAACGTTATTAATCAAAGTGGTTTTTGTGTAAATCCTATACCCACTTAAAAAAAAAATTAAAATTATGACTTAGAAATTGTTAGGTTATGTTTACATTACATTGTAATGATTTTTTAAAAATAATATTTAAGGTTAGTTGCATATGTTGCAACAGAAAACGTATTAATTAAAGTGGTTTTTGTGTAAACTATACCACTTAAAAAAAAAATTCAATGATGACTTAGAAATTGTTAGGTTATGTTTACATTACATTGTATGATTTTTTAAAAATAATATTAAGGTTAGGTGCATATGGTTGCACCAGAATACGTTATTAATTAAAGTGGGTTTTGTGTAAAACTATACCCTTTAAAAAAAAAAATTCAAATTATGACTTAGAAATTATTAGGTTATGTTTACATTACATTAATGATTTTTAAAAATAATATTTAAGGTTAGTTGCATATGAGTGCAACAGAAAACGTTATTAATCAAAGTGGTTGTTGTGTAAAACCTATCACACACTAAAAAAAATAATTCAAATTATGACTTAAAAATTGTAAGGTTATGTTAACCATTACATTGTATGATTTTGTAAAAAATAATATTTAAGGTAGTTGCAAATGATTTGCAACAAAAAATCGTTATAAGCAAAGTGGGTTTAGTGTAAACTTATACCATCTAAAACAAAAAAATTCAAATTATGACTTAGAAATTATTAGGTTATGTTTAACATTACATTGTATGATTTTTTTAAAAATAATATTGAAGGTTAGTTGCAATGGGTTAGCAACAGAAAACGTATTAATACAGTTGGTTTTTTGTGTAAAACTATACCACTTTAAAAAAAAAATCAAATTTATAATTAGAAATGGTTAGGTTATGTTTTACATACCATTAAATGATTTGTTAAAAGAAAATTTAAGGTTAGTTGCATATGGTTGCACCAGAAAACGTTATTAATCAAAGTGTTTTTGTGTAAAAATACCCTTTAAAAAAAAAATTCAAATTATGACTTAGAAATTGTTAGGTTATGTTTACATTACATTGTATGATTTTTTAAAAATAATATTTAAGGTTAGTTGCATATGGTTGCACAGAAAACGTTATTAATTAAAGTGGTTTTTGTGTAAAACTATACCCTTTAAAAAAAATAATTCAAATTATGACTTAGAAATTGTTAGGTTATGTTTACATTACATTGTATGATTTTTTAAAAATAATATTTAAGGTTAGTTGCAAATCTTTTCACAATAAATCGTTATTAAACAAAGTGGGGTTAGTGTAATTATTACCCTCTAAAAAAAAAAATTAAATTATGACTTAGAAATTGTTAGGTTATGTTTACATTACATTAAATGATTTTTTAAAAATAATATTTAAGGTTAGTTGCATATGGTTGCACCAGAAAACGTTATTAATCAAAGTGGTTTTTGTGTAATCCTATACCCACTTAAAAAAAAAATTAAAATTATGACTTAGAAATTGTTAGGTTATGTTTACATTACATTGTATGATTTTTAAAAATAATATTTAAGGTTAGTTGCAAATCTTTGCACAATAAACGTTATTAACAAAGTGGGGTTAGTGTACATTATACCCCTCTAAAAAAAAAAAAAAAAATTATGACTTAGAAATTGTTAGGTTATGTTTACATTACATTGTATGATTTTTTAAAATAATATTTAAGGTTAGTTGCATATGGTTGCAACAGAAAACGTTATTAATCAAAGTGGTTTTTGTGTAATCCTATACCCACTTAAAAAAATTAAAATTATGACTTAGAATTGTTAGGTTATGTTTACATTACATTGTATGATTTTTAAAAATAATATTTAAGGTTAGTTGCATATGATTGCAACAGAAAACGTTATTAATCAAAGTGGTTTTTGTGTAAAACTATACCCTTTAAAAAAATAAATTCAAATTATGACTTAGAAATTGTTAGGTTATGTTTACATTACATTGTATGATTTTTTAAAATAATATTTAAGGTTAGTTGCATATGTTGCACCAGAAAACGTTATTAATTAAAGTGTTTTTGTGTAAACTATACCCTTTAAAAAAATAAATTCAAATTATGACTTAGAAATTGTTAGGTTATGTTTACATTACATTGTATGATTTTTAAAAATAATATTTAAGGTTAGTTGCATATGGTTGCAACAGAAACGTTATTAATTAAAGTGGTTTTTGTGTAAAACTATACCCTTTAAAAAAATAAATTCAAATTATGACTTAGAAATTGTTAGGTTATGTTTACATTACATTGTATGATTTTTTAAAAATAATATTTAAGGTTAGTTTGCAAAATATTTTCACAATAAATCGTTATTAAACAAAGTGGGTTAGTGTACATTATTACCCTCTAAAAAAAAAAAATTAAAATTATGACTTAGAAATTGTTAGGTTATGTTTATATTACATTAAATGATTTTTTAAAATAATATTTAAGGTTAGTTGCATATGGTTGCAACAGAAAACGTTATTAATCAAAGTGGTTTTTGTGTAATCCTATACCCACTTAAAAAAAAATTAAAATTATGACTTAAAAATTGTTAGGTGTTATGTTTACATTACATGTATGATTTTTTAAAATAATATTTAAGTTAGTTGCATATTGTTGCACCAGAAAACGTTATTAATTAAAGTGGTTTTTTGTGTAAAACTATACCCTTTAAAAAAAATAAATTCAAAATTATGACTTAGAAATTGTTAGGTTATTTTACATTACATTGTATGATTTTTTAAAAATTATATTTAAGGTTAGTTGCAAATATTTTTCACAATAATCGTTATTAATAAACAAGTGGGGTTAGTGTACATTATACCTCTAAAAAAAAAAATTAAATTATGACTTAGAAATTGTTAGGTTATGTTTACATTACATTGTATGATTTTTTAAAAATAATATTTAAGGTTAGTTGCATATGGTTGCAACAGAAAACGTTATTAATCAAAGTGGTTTTTGTGAACTATACCCTTTAAAAAAAATAAATTCAAATTATGACTTAGAAATTGTTAGGTTATGTTTACATTACATTGTATGATTTTTAAAAATAATATTTAAGGTTAGTTGCATATGGTTGCACCAGAAAACGTTATTAATTAAAGTGGTTTTTGTGTAAACTATACCCTTAAAAAAATAAATTCAAATTATGACTTAGAAATTGTTAGGTTATGTTTACATTACATTGTATGATTTTTTTAAAAATAATATTTAAGGTTAGTTGCATATGGTTGCAACAGAAACGTTATTAATTAAAGTGGTTTTTGTGTAAACTATACCCTTTAAAAAAAATAAATTCAAATTATGACTTAGAAATTGTTAGGTTATGTTTACATTACATTGTATGATTTTTTAAAAATTATATTAAGGTTAGTT
>NW_021014616.1:0-3693 GCF_003676215.2 Rhopalosiphum maidis
AAAATAATATTTAAGGTTATTTGCACATTGTTGCACCATAAAACGTAATTAAAGTAATTGGGGGTTGAATCACCGAAAACCATCAAAAAAATAAAATTCAGATTTAAGACTTCAAAATGCTTTTTCATTGTTTATTTGACATTCTTATAGTTTTTAAAAATAATATTTAAAGTGATTAGCACATCGGTGCACCAGAAAACGTTATTAAACTATTTGGGGGTTGAATCACCCAAAACCACAAAAAAAAAAATTCAGATTTAAGACTTCAAAATGCTTTTTCATTGTTTATTTGACATTCTTATAGTTTTTAAAAATAATATTTAAGGATTAGCACATCGGTGCACCAGAAAACGTTATTAAACTATTTGGGGGTTGAATCACCCAAAACCCACAAAAAAATAAAATTCATATTTAAGACTTCAACATGTTTTTTCATTGTTTATTTTACATTCTACGAGTTTTTAAAATAATATTTAAGGTTATTAGCACATCGGTGCACCAGAAAATGTTATTAAACTAATTGAGGATTGAATCACCCCAAACCCACAAAAAATCAAAATTCAAATTTAAGACTTCAAAATGGTTTTTCATTGTTTATTTTACATTCTAAGAGTTTTAAAATATATTTAAGATTATAAGCACATTGGTGCACCGGACATCGTTAATAAACGAATAGATGTTTAATCACCTACACAAACTAAAAAAAAAAATTCAAATTTAAGACTTCAAAATGGTTTTTCATTGTTTATTTGACATTCTAATAGTTTTTAAAAATAATATTTAAGGTTTTAGCACATCGGTGCACAGAAAATGTTATTTAACTAATTGAGGGTTGAATCACCCGAAACCATCAAAAAAAATTAAATTCAGATTTAAGACTTCAAAATGCTTTTTCATTGTTTATTTGACATTCTTATAGTTTTTAAAAATAATATTTAAAGTGATTAGCACATCGGTGCATCACAAAACGTTATTAAACTATTGGGGGGTTGAATCACCCAAAACCCACAAAAAAATAAAAATTCATATTTAAGACTTCAACATGTTTTTTCATTGTTTATTTTACATTCTACGAGTTTTTAAAAATAATATTTAAGGTTATAACACATCGGTGCACCAGAAAATGTTATTAAACTAATTGAGGATTGAATCACCCAAACCCACAAAAAATCAAAATTCAAATTTAAGACTTCAAAATGGTTTTTCATAGTTTATTTTACATTCTAATAGTTTTTAAATTATATTTAAGATGATAAGCACATTGGTGCACCGGACATCGTTAATAAACGAATAGAATGTTTAATCACTCTACACAAACTAAAAAAAAAAAATTCAATTTAAGACTTCAAAATGGTTTTTCATTGTTTATTTGACATTCTAATAGTTTCTAAAATAATATTTAAGGTTATTAGCACATCGGTGCAACAAAAATGTTATTTAACTAATTGAGGGTTGAATCACCCAAACCATCGAAAAATAAAAATTCAGATTTAAGACTTCAAAAAGGTTTTTCATTTATATTTTACATTCTAATAGTTTCTAAAAATAATATTTAAGGTGATAGCACATTGGTGCACCGGACATCATTAATAACGATTAGAATGTTTAATCACTCTAAACAAACTAAAAAAAAAAATTCAAATTTAAGACTTCAAAATGGTTCCTTGTTTATTTTACATTCTAATAGTTTTTAAAAATAATATTTTAGGTTATTAACACATCGGTGCACCAGAAAATGTTATTAAACTAATTGAGGTTGAATCACCGAAACCATCAAAAATAAAAATTCAGATTTAAGACTTCAAAATGATTTTTCATTGTTTATTTTACATTCTAATAGTTTTTAAAAATAATATTTAAGGTTATTAGCACATTGGTGCAACAGAAAATGTTATTAACTAATTGAGGGTTGAATTCCCCAAAACCCACAAAAAATCAAAATTCAAATTTAAGACTTCAAAATGGTTTTTCATTGTTTATTTTACATTCTAATAGTTTTAAAATAATGTTTAAGGTTATTGCACATTGTTGCACCATAAAATAATTAAAGTATTTGGGGTTGAATCACCGAAACCATCAAAAAAATAAAATTCAGATTTAAGACTTCAAAATGCTTTTTCATTGTTTATTTGACATTCTATAGTTTTTAAAAATAATATTAAGTGATTAGCACATCGGTGCACCAGAAAACGTTATTAAACTATTTGGGGGTTGAATCACTCAAAACCACAAAAAATCAAAATTCAATTTAAGACTTCAAAATGGTTTTTCATTGTTTATTTTACATTCTAAGAGTTTTTAAAAATTATATTTAAGATGATAAGCACATTGGTGCACCATAAAACGTAATTAAAGTAATTGGGGGTTGAATCACCGAAAACCATCAAAAAATAAAAATTCAGATTTAAGACTTCAAAATGCTTTTTCATTGTTTATTTGACATTCTAATAGTTTTTAAAAATAATATTTAAGTGATTAGCACATCGGTGCACCAGAAAATATTATTAAACTATTTGGGGTTGAATCACCCAAAACCCACAAAAAAATAAAAATTCAAATTTAAGACTTCAAATGTTTTTTCCTTGTTTATTTTACATTCTACGAGTTTTTAAAATATTATTTAAGGTTATTAACACATCGGTGCACCAGAAAATGTTAAAACTAATTGAGGATTGAATCACCCGAAAACCACAAAAAATCAAAATTCAAATTTAAGACTTCAAATGGTTTTTCATTGTTTATTTTACATTCTAAGAGTTTTTAAAAAATTATATTTAAGATGATTAGCACATTGGTGCACCGGACATCGTTAATAAACGAATAGAATGTTTAATCACTCTACACAAACTAAAAAAAAAATTCAAATTTAAGACTTCAAAATGGTTTTTCATTGTTTATTTGACATTCTAATAGTTTTTCTAAAAATATATTTAAGGTTATTAGCACATCGGTGCACAGAAAATGTTATTAACTAATTGAAGGTTGAATCACCCAAAACCATCGAAAAATAAAATTCAGATTTAAGACTTCAAAAGGTTTTTCATTTATTATTTTACATTCTAATAGTTTCTAAAAATAATATTTAAGGTTATTTGCACATTGTTGCACCATAAAACGTAATTAAAGTAATTGGGGGTTGAATCACCGAAAACCATCAAAAAAAAAAAATTCAGATTTAAGACTTCAAAATGCTTTTTCATTGTTTATTTGACATTCTTATAGTTTTTAAAAATAATATTTAAAGTGATTAGCACATCGGTGCATCAGAAAACGTTATTAAACTATTTGGGGTTGAATCACCCAAAACCCACAAAAAATAAAAATTCAGATTTAAGACTTCAAATGGTTTTTCATTGTTTTTTTGACATTCTAATAGTTTTTAAAATAATATTTAAGGTGATTAGCACATCGGTGCACCAGAAAACGTTATAAACTATTGGGGGTTGAATCACCCCAAACCCACAAAAAATAAAAATTCAAATTTAAGACTTCAAAATGTTTTTCATTGTTTATTTTACATTCTATAGAGTTTTTAAAAATATATTTAAGGTTATTAACACATCGGTGCACCAGAAAATGTTATTAAACTAATTGAGGATTGAATCACCCGAAACCCACAAAAAATCAAAATTCAAATTTAAGACTTCAAAATGGTTTTTCATTGTTTATTTTACATTCTAAGAGTTTTTAAAA
>NW_021014617.1:0-3445 GCF_003676215.2 Rhopalosiphum maidis
ATATTATATTATATATACGTGCGTGTGTATTCTCTAATATTTTTTCCGATAATACTCGTTGACTCAAAGATTATCAGTTATTTCCTACAGCCCACGTTCATTCATCTCATCGTATATTTTTTGATTGGGGTCTTAGTAGGTACTAGGTATCATTAATTATAATATAAGCGCATATAGTAAGATATGTCAAATGCAATTATTGTAAATTATTATTTGTTCATAAGTATACACACCACACATAATATTATACCCTGTTCAGGTTAAGAGTAGTAGAAATAATACCCATACCAATAATACTGAAGTGACTATAAGTGATCAACAAATATGCGAAAAATATTATTATATCTAAGATCAAAAATAAAAACAAATATGTTTCTCCAGTGTCGATATACTGGACATATTAAAATACAATCAAAGTTGAATGACGTTTATTTTTTTTATTCCCTTGAGTTGAATATATATCGTGAATACAAACATCGCTTTTTAACATCGATTTGAAGTACTTTACGTATGCAATAACGCACTATATTATAATATTATCATATTGAGTGGGGTTTCATCACCAGGTATCGATTTATTGAAATCCTATCCCACACATTTAATGTTTCTTATTATAATACACAGTTCGTGCGCAAATACATTCGGATGTTTAAATCTTTTTTATGTAACACTTGGTCATCAACCGGTCATCGACAAGTAGTCTGAAAAGTAGAACCGTGTAGGATTTTATTTTTTACACACCGATAGATTTAATATAATTTCATACACTCTACTCTCAGACGAATGAGTGTTATACGTGTTTATTAATTGTGTTTTATATTAAAAAAGGATAAAATAAAAATCATTGTCTCACTTGGGCAACCTGACAAGTTCACCGACAACGGTATAAAGGTAGATCGAAAGGGCGTCGATACACGGGACACTTGAAAGTATGCGTCTAATTAAAGTCAGCGACACAGTGAAGCTTTCAAACGCCCTCGTGATGCGGAATTAATTGCGATTCGCTTTGCCACGGTTTAAGGGACTATCGAGGGGTTACTTCGTGTGTACTGAAATATCCAAAGCACGCTACTTTTGTGAATGTCGAGATGAAACTTAGATTCCAATATATCCGATGTGGTTAAATAAGGTTTTAGAGTATATTCGTTTATTTTAAAATACTAAATTAATAAATAAAATAAAAACATCGTTTAATTAAGACTACCAAAATAAAATTATTAAAAAATGTGTTGAATTAGTTTGAATTAGCATAAGAAAAAAATATTTATAGAATTATTTACATACAATGTTAGATATACCGTATATGTCATATGTATCTATCTATATTCTCTGTAAATTATTTTCTCTTAATAACCTTTTAAATATAAAATATCAATATCGAAAATATTTATTTACACTAAAGTAGTTCAAAATTACAGAGGAAACTTTATAATTGAATATCAATAAAACAAAACATATTTGACAAAATTAATTAAGTTATAATTTTTTTTTTTTATTAATTTCCATCTGTATTTTATGTATTTTTTTAATATTTTAACAAACATATATTTTATTTTGTATTCAGTTAAAATAGTTATCAATACTAAAAATCCAATATCGTTAGTATACGTTCAAAGAATTTTCGATATTTATTACATTCAATAAGATTTTAAACAATAAAAGAAGTATAAACTAAATATATGTATGTGTAAATTATAAAAAAAATATATACTCAGTGTCCTGATTGAATAATATTAATGTTCAGATGAAATGTCTTAGTCTAACTAAAGGGTAGACATATTTGAGAAGAGAGTCAAATTTGAGGGTGTAATATACTGTACTCAATTCTTCAGATCCTTCTCCCCGTAATCTTCTGGGAAACACACTTGAATCTACTTTTACAAGTGCTTTTGGCTGGTCTCTCACATAATCATCAACACTCTCACTGGCGGGGGTGTGTCGTGTCTTCGTCCCAAAGCATTGTGTGCTATCATATTAGTAGCACGACCCGCCTCATCTCACCCCAACAACAATGTGCATTCGTTTGCCCTCATTCGTACTGAATACAGACTAGGGGAAGTCGTAAAGGAAAACCGTGATTGCTTTCCAATGGTCCCTTGGTGCTCTAGTGCCGAAATAGGATTCACCAAGTCTATTGTTAAAACAGCAACAAAAGATATCGATTTGTGTAAAAAGTAAAACAGATTATTTTTTTACATACAATTTGAAAACAACGCAAATAAATTTTCAAAGAATTTTTTTTATCATTTTAATATGTTTAACAACTACACTTCTAATATTAAAACAGCTTGTTGTGAGGAAAACTATTTTATAATATTTTAAATGCTCGTTCGAAACTCTGATGTTTATTTTATTTATTCATTATCGTTGAACCAATTTGAGTTAATTTTAAAATATGTACCAAGAATGAAAAATGCAAATTAATTGGTTTTCTTTAAATATTGGTTGTAAGTTCTATGAGTATCGGCCGCCAGTTGTGGTGCAAAAAGTAGCCAACAAATAGTTAGTTGTTAGTTGTCATAGTTATGAGTTAATGATTTTAAAATCCATGTAACTTATTTTGATAACACTAGATTGAAAAACGTTGGCCAAATATAATACATTGTGTGTATGAAATTTAATAATATAAATAAAAGTTTTATGTCCTGATGAATAATGTATTTGAATTACAACAGTATAACAAATATCGTTATTCATATTTTAAACATTAAATTTATATCAAATTGCTATGGTTAATCACCGTTGAGTTAGGTTAGTTTATCAAACTCTTATCAAATATAATTTCTTACCAATTACAGAAGGTTCTAATACCACTATCAAAACTAAGTTACATAAAATTCATTGTTAGGGTTACAGAGCGTTTTGTTGTCACGAGCGCAATTAAATATTCTGGTAATGGATAATATAAGCAACCTACCGGTAATTGAAAGAACCAAATATTTCATCACTTCGCTCAGAATCTAAAAAGTAATTATTAATTACGTCTTGCAAATGTTCGACTCCCGTCGGTTAATGTGTGTAAATTTCTACATATTGATATTATATTTGTAGAAAGACAATCTTAGGTCATCGATATTATTTTAATATTGTGATATACTATTATAATGTATAATATGAGTTATTGATTTATTAAAAAGTATATTTACCATTTTATTTCTAGTCTATGTCAGTAAGTGTATTATATTTGATATGTAAATATATTTTTTTAATTTGATGTATAGAACTTTTTAACTCAATTTATGAAATTTATTTCTCATACATTTTATAGTTTATCAGCATTTTTTTAAATTCTTACTTGCTTACTGAGAACTATATTCATAAAATAACAATTTATTTATATTTTAGAAACTATAATTGAAAGTACGTATGTTCTTAATTTAATTACGACCAAAATATATTTATAATTAATAACCATTGAGTTGCGTTTTCTACCAAATACTTTTAT
>NW_021014618.1:0-7507 GCF_003676215.2 Rhopalosiphum maidis
TGGTGCACCAATGTGCTAATCACCTTAAATATTATTTTTAAAAACTTTAGAATGTAAAATAAACAAGGTAAAATCATGTTGAAGTCTTAAATTTGAATTTTTATTTTTTTGTGGGTTTTGGGTGATTCAACCCCAATTCGTTAATAACGTTTTCTGGTGCACCGATGTGCAAATAACCTTAAATATTATTTTTAAAAACTATTAGAATGTAAATAAACAATGAAAATCATGTTGAAGTCTTAAATTTGAATTTTGATTTTTTGTGTTTTGGGTGATTCAACCGCCAAATAGTTAATAACGTTTTCTGGTGCTCCGATGTGCAAATAACCTTAAATATTATTTTTAAAAATAATTAGAATGTAATATAAACAATGAAAAATCATGTTGAAGTCTTAAATCTGAATTTTTATTTTTTGATGGTTTTCGGTGGTTCAACCCCAAATTAGTTTAATTACGTTTTCTGGTGCACCGATGTGCTAATAACCTTAAATATTTTTTGAAACTATTAGAATGTAAATAAACAATGAAAAACCATTTTGAAGTCTTAAATTTGAAGTTTGATTCTTTGTGGGTTTTGGTGATGCATTCAACCGCCAAATAGTATAATAACGTTTTCTGGTGCTCCGATGTGCAAATAACCTTAAACTTAATTTTTCAAATTGCTGACAATGTATAATAAACAATAAAAAACAATTTTGAAGTCAAATTAAAATTTTTATTTTTTTGTGGGTTTTGAGTGATTCAACCCCAAAAGAGTTTAATAACGTTTTCTGGTCGCACCAATATGCTAATCACCTTAAATATTATTTTTAAAAACTCTTAGAATGTTAAATAAACAATGAAAAACCATTTTTGAAGTCTTAAATTTGAATTTTTATTTTTTTGTGGGTTTAGGGTGATTCAACCCCCAAATCGTTTAATAACGTTTTCTGGTGCACCGATGTGCAAATAACCTAAAATATTATTTTTAGAAACTATTAGAATGTAAAATAAACAATGAAAAACCATTTTGATGTCTTAAATTTGAATTTTGATTCTTTGTGGGTTTGGGTGATTCAACCGCCAAATAGTATAATAACGTTTTCTGGTGCTCCGATGTGCAAATAACCTTAAACTTAATTTTTAAAATTTCTGACAATGTATAATAAACAATAAAAAACAATTTGAAGTCAAAATTTAAATTTTTATTTTTTTGGGGTTTTGAGTGATTCAACCCCAAATTAGTTTAATAACGTTTTCTGGTGACCGAATGTGCTAATAACCTTAATATTATTTTTAGAAACTCTTAGAATGTAAAATAAACAATGAAAAACCATTTTGAAGTCTTAAATTTGAATTTTTATTTTTTTGTGGGTTTTGGGTGATTCAACCCCCAATTCGTTTAATACGTTTTCTGGTGCACCAAATGTGCAAACAACCTTAGATATTATTTTTAGAAACTATTAGAATGTCAAATAAACAATGAAAAACCATTTTGAATTAAATTTGAATTTTGATTTTTGTGGGTTTTGGGTGATTCAACCGCCAAATAGTATAATAACGTTTTCTGGTGCTCCGATGTGCAAATAACCTTAAATATTATTTTTAAAAATAATTAGAATGTAATATAAACAATGAAAAATCATGTTGAAGTCTTAAATCTGAATTTTTATTTTTTTGATGGTTTTCGGTGATTCAACCCCAAATAGTTTAATTACGTTTTCTGGTGCACCGATGTGCTAATAACCTTAAATATTATTTTTAGAAACTATTAGAATGTAAAATAAACAATGAAAAACCATTTTGAAGTCTTAAATTTGAATTTTATTTTTGTGGGTTTTGGGTGATTCAACCGCCAAATAGTATAATAACGTTTTCTGGTGCTCCGATGTGCAAATAACCTTAAACTTAATTTTTCAAATTTCTGACAATGTATAATAAACAATAAAAAACAATTTGAAGTCAAATTAAATTTTATTTTTTTGTGGGTTTTGAGTGATTCAACCCCAAAAGTTTAATAACGTTTTCTGGTGCACCATGTGTTCTTTTCACTAATGTAAACAATAATCCCTTAAATATTATTTTTAAAAACTCTTAGATGTAAATAACATGAAAAACCATTTTGAAGTCTTAAATTTGAACTGTTTATTTTTTTGTGGGTTTAGGGTGATTCAACCCCCAAATCGTTTAATTAACTTTTTCCGGATGCACCGATTGCAACAACCCTAAAATATATTTTTAGAAACTATTATAATTTAAAATAAACAATGAAAAACCATTTTGCTGTCTTAAAATTGAATTTTGATTCTTGGGTGTTTTTGGGTGATTCAACCGCCAAATAGTATATAACGTTTTCTGGTGCTCCGATTTGGGCAAATAACCTTAAACTTAATTTTAAATTTTCTGACAATGTTAAATAAACAATAAAAAACAATTTTGAAGTCAAAATTTAAATATTTTATTTTTTTGTGGGTTTGAGTGATTCAACCCAAAAGGTTAATAACGTTTTCTGGTGCACCAATGTGCTAATCACCTTACATATTATTTTTAAAAACTCTTAGAATGTAAAATAAACAAGGTAAAATCATGTTGAAGTCTTAAATTTGAATTTTTATTTTCTGTGGGTTTTGGGTGATTCAACCCCCAATTCGTTTAATAACGTTTTCTGGTGCACCGATGTGCAAATAACCTTAGATATTATTTTTAGAAACTATTAGAATGTCAAATAAACAATGAAAAACCATTTTGAAATTAAAATTTGAATTTTGATTTTTTGTGGGTTTTGGGTGATTCAACCGCCAAATAGTATAATAACGTTTTCTGGTGCTCCGATGTGCAAATAACCTTAAATATTATTTTTAAAAATATTTAGAATGTAATATAAACAATGAAAAATCATGTTGAAGTCTTAAATCTGAATTTTTATTTTTTTGATGGTTTTCGGTGGTTCAACCCCCAATTAGTTTAATTACGTTTTCTGGTGCACCGATGTGCTAATGACCTTAAATATTATTTTTAGAAACTATTAGAATGTAAAATAAACAATTAAAAACCATTTTGAAGTCTTAAATTTGAATTTTTTTTTTAATTTTTGTAGAATGATTAACCTTCTATTCGTTTATTAACGATATCTGGTGCACCAATGTGCTAACCATCTTAAATATTATTTTTAAAAACACTTAGAATGTAAAATAAACAAGGTAAAATCATGTTGAAGTCTTAAATTTGAATTTTTTTTTGTTTTAGTTTGTGTTAAATGATTTAACCTTCTATTCGTTTATTAACGATGTTTGGTGTACCAATGTGCTAATCACCTTAAATATTATTTTTAAAAACTTTAGAATGTAAAATAAACAAGGTAAAATCATGTTGAAGTCTTAAATTTGAATTTTTATTTTTTTGTGGGTTTTGGGTGATTCAACACCCAATTCCTTTAATAACGTTTTCTGGTGAACCGATGTGCAAATAACCTTAAATATTATTTTTAAAAATATTAGAATGTAATATAAACAATGAAAAATCATGTTGAAGTCTTAAATCTGAATTTTGATTTTTTGTGGGTTTTGGGTGATTCAACCGCCAAATAGTATAATAACGTTTTCTGGTGCTCCGATGTGCAAATAACCTTAAATATTATTTTTAAAAATAATTAGAATGTAATATAAACAATGAAAAATCATGTTGAAGTCTTAAATCTGAATTTTTATTTTTTTGATGGTTTTCGGTGGTTCAACCCCAAATTAGTTTAATTACGTTTTCTGGTGCACCGATGTGCTAATAACCTTAAATATTATTTTTAGAAACTATTAGAATGTAAAATAAACAATGAAAAACCATTTTGAAGTCTTAAATTTGAATTTTGATTCTTTGTGGGTTTTGGGTGATTCAACCGCCAAATAGTATAATAACGTTTCTGGTGCTCCGATGTGCAAATAACCTTAACTTAATTTTTCAAATTTCTGACAATGTATAATAAACAATAAAAACAATTTTGAAGTCAAAATTAAAATTTTTATTTTTTTGTGGGTTTTGAGTGATTCAACCCCAAAAGAGTTTAATAACGTTTTCTGGTGCACCAATATGCTAATCACCTTAAATATTATTTTTAAAAACTCTTAGAATGTTAAATAAACAATGAAAAACCATTTTGAAGTCTTAAATTTGAATTTTTATTTTTTTGTGGGTTTAGGGTGATTCAACCCCCAAATCGTTTTAATAACGTTTTCTGGTGCACCGATGTGCAAATAACCTAAAATATTATTTTTAGAAACTATTAGAATGTAAAATAAACAATGAAAAACCATTTTGATGTCTTAAATTTGAATTTTGATTCTTTGTGGGTTTTGGGTGATTCAACCGCCAAATAGTATAATAACGTTTTCTGGTGCTCCGATGTGCAAATAACCTTAAACTTAATTTTTCAAATTTCTGACAATGTATAATAAACAATAAAAAACAATTTTGAAGTCAAAATTTAAATTTTTATTTTTTTGTGGGTTTTGGGTGATTCAACCCCCAATTCGTTTAATAACGTTTTCTGGTGAACCGATGTGCAAATAACCTTAAATATTATTTTTAAAAACTATTAGAATGTAAAATAAACAATGAAAAATCATTTTGAAGTCTTAAATTTGAATTTTTATTTTTTTGTGGGTTTTGGGTGATTCAACCCCCAATTCGTTTAATAACGTTTTCTGGTGCACCGATGTGCAAACAACCTTAGATATTATTTTTAGAAACTATTAGAATGTCAAATAAACAATGAAAAACCATTTTGAAATTAAAATTTGAATTTTGATTTTTTGTGGGTTTTGGGTGATTCAACCGCCAAATAGTATAATAACGTTTTCTGGTGCTCCGATGTGCAAATAACCTTAAATATTATTTTTAAAAATAATTAGAATGTAATATAAACAATGAAAAATCATGTTGAAGTCTTAAATCTGAATTTTTATTTTTTTGATGGTTTTCGGTGGTTCAACCCCAAATTAGTTTAATTACGTTTTCTGGTGCACCGATGTGCTAATAACCTTAAATATTATTTTTAGAAACTATTAGAATGTAAAATAAACAATGAAAAACCATTTTGAAGTCTTAAATTTGAATTTTGATTCTTGTGGGTTTTGGGTGATTCAACCGCCAAATAGTATAATAACGTTTTCTGGTGCTCCGATGTGCAAATAACCTTAAACTTAATTTTTCAAATTTCTGACAATGTATAATAAACAATAAAAAACAATTTTGAAGTCAAAATTTAAATTTTTATTTTTTTGTGGGTTTTGAGTGATTCAACCCCAAAAGAGTTTAATAACGTTTTCTGGTGCACCAATATGCTAATCACCTTAAATATTATTTTTAAAAACTCTTAGAATGTTAAATAAACAATGAAAAACCATTTTGAAGTCTTAAATTTGAATTTTATTTTTTTGTGGGTTTAGGGTGATTCAACCCCCAAATCGTTTAATAACGTTTCTGGTGCACCGATGTGCAAATAACCTAAAATATTATTTTTAGAAACTATTAGAATGTAAAATAAACAATGAAAAACCATTTTGATGTCTTAAATTTGAATTTTGATTCTTTGTGGGTTTTGGGTGATTCAACCGCCAAATAGTATAATAACGTTTTCTGGTGCTCCGATGTGCAAATAACCTTAAACTTAATTTTTCAAATTTCTGACAATGTATAATAAACAATAAAAAACAATTTTGAAGTCAAAATTTAAATTTTTATTTTTTTGTGGGTTTTGAGTGATTCAACCCCAAAAGAGTTTAATAACGTTTTCTGGTGCACCAATGTGCTAATCACCTTAAATATTATTTTTAAAAACTCTTAGAATGTAAAATAAACAAGGTAAAATCATGTTGAAGTCTTAAATTTGAATTTTTATTTTTTTGTGGGTTTTGGGTGATTCAACCCCCAATTCGTTTAATAACGTTTTCTGGTGCACCGATGTGCAAATAACCTTAAATATTATTTTTAGAAACTATTAGAATGTCAAATAAACAATGAAAAACCATTTTGAAATTAAAATTTGAATTTTGATTTTTTGTGGGTTTTGGGTGATTCAACCGCCAAATAGTATAATAACGTTTTCTGGTGCTCCGATGTGCAAATAACCTTAAATATTATTTTTAAAAATAATTAGAATGTAATATAAACAATGAAAATCATGTTGAAGTCTTAAATCTGAATTTTTATTTTTTGATGGTTTTCGGTGGTTCAACCCCAAATTAGTTTAATTACGTTTTCTGGTGCACGATGTGCTAATAACCTTAAATATTATTTTAGAAACTATTAGAATGTAAAATAAACAATGAAAACCATTTTGAAGTCTTAAATTTGAATTTTTTTTTTTTAATTTTTGTAGAATGATTTAACCTTCTATTCGTTTATTAACGATATCTGGTGCACCATGTGCTAACCATCTAAATATTATTTTTAAAAACACTTAGAATGTAAAATAAACAAGGTAAAATCATGTTGAAGTCTTAAATTTGAATTTTTTTTGTTTAGTTTGTGTTAAATGATTTAACCTTCTATTCGTTTATAACGATGTTTGGTGTACCAATGTGCTATATCACCTTAAATATTATTTTTAAAAATCTTAGAATGTAAAATAAACAATGAAAAACCTTTTGAAGTCTAAATTGAATTTTTATTTTTTTGTGGGTTAGGGTGATCAACCCCCAATTCGTTTAATAACGTTTCTGGTGCACCAATGTGCAAATCAACCTTAAATATTATTTTTAGAAACTATCTAGAATGTAAAATAAACAATGAAAACCATTGTGAAAGTCTTAAATTAAATTTTTATTTTTTGTGGGTTTTAGGGTGATTCAACCCCCAATTCGTTTAATAACGTTTTCTGGTGCAACGATGTGCAATATAACCTAAAATATTATTTTTAGAAACTATTAGAATGTAAAATAAACAATGAAAAACCATTTTGATGTCTTAAATTTGATTTTGATTTTGTGGGTTTTGGGTGATTCAACCGCCAAATAGTATAATAACGTTTTCTGGTGCTCCGATGTGCAAAAACCTTAAACTATAATGTTCAAATTTCTGACAATGTATAATAAACAATAAAAACAATTTTGAAGTCAAATTTAAATTTTTATTTTTTGTGGGTTTTGAGTGATTCAACCCCAAAAGAGTTTAATAACGTTTTCTGGTGCACCGATGTGCTAATCACCTTAAATATTATTTTTAAAAACTCTTAGAATGTAAAATAAACAATGTAAAATCATGTTTGAAGTCTTAAATTTGAATTTTTATTTTTTTGTGGGTTTTGGGTGATTCAACCGCCATTCGTTTAATAACGTTTTCTGGTGCACCGATGTGCAAATAACCTTAAATATTATTTTTAGAAACTATTAGAATGTCAAAAAAACAATGAAAAACCATTTTGAAGTCTAAAATTTGAATTTTGTTTTTTGTGGGTTTTGGGTGATTCAACGCCAATAGTTTAATAACGTTTTCTGGTGCACCGATGTGCAAATAACCTTAAATATTATTTTTAAAA
>NW_021014619.1:0-1526 GCF_003676215.2 Rhopalosiphum maidis
TTTGTAATATACGTTAAATTATCATATAAAACATGTTTTATAGAGTTTATGAACAATGGCTTAAATGTATGTATGAAAGTAATTAATGCTAAATCAGATCCATTTTCTCTTTTCTTGGTCAATGTTTCAAGATCCTCAATTGAGATTGAGTGTTTCATAAGCCATAAAAAAATTTGAATTGTAATATACTTAAATTATCATATAAAAACATGTTTTATAGAGTTTATGAAACATGGCTTAAATGTTATATATGAAAGTAATTAATGCTAAATCAGATCCATTTTCTCTTTCTAGTGGTCAATGTTTCAAGATCCTCAATTGAGAATTGAGTGTTTCATAAGCCATAAAAATTTGAATTTGTAATATACATTAAATTATCATATAAAAACATGTTTTAATAGAGTTTATGAAACATTGGCTTAAATGTAATGTATGAAAGTAATTAATGCTAAATCAGATCCATTTTCCTCTTTCTAGTGGTCAAAGTTTCAAGATACTCAATTGAGAATTGAGTGTTTCATAAGCCATAAAAATTTGAATTTGTAATATACGTTAAAATTTTATATAAAACAGTTTTATAGTGTTTATGAGGTATCAGCTTAAATGAAATACATTGGAAGTTAATAATCCTAAATAAGAATCATTTACTCAATTCATTGGTCTTGGTTTCATGATACTAATTGTTTGTTTCACTAATATTAAGTTGCTATCAAATTGATCAATAACCTTACACACACACATTGCATTAATCCAATTTATTATCGATATCTTCTATTGTATTTTTAAAAATAAGATGTTGACACTTTCCCAAAGTGGTATGAATGCAAATTCCTGTCTCAGCAAGCCTTGAGTGAACTGCTTGCACTGCAATCTGAAAAAATGTTTTCAGTTAAATATGTAAATCGGTGGAGAATTAATTGAGAATTGATTTGTTTCATAAGCATTTAAAATATGAATTCTTAACATGAATCAACTTATCATTTAAAAGCATGTTTATATTGTTTATGAAGTATCAGCATCAATGAAATACATGGAAGTTAATAAAGCTAAATAGGAACATTTACTTAATTCAATGGTGTTGGTTTCAATGTCAATTAATAGAATTGAGTGTTTCATAAGCAATTAAAAAATTAATTTGTAAAATACGTCAAATTTATACCATATAAAAACATGTTTATAGAGTTTATGAAACATTGGCTTAAATGTATGTATGAAAGTAATTAATGCTAAATAAGAACATATTCTCTTTCTAGTGGTGAATTTTTCAAGATACTAACAGAGAATTGAGTATTTCATAAGCAATTAAAAAATGAATTTGTAAAATACTCCAAATTTATCATATAAAAACATGTTTTATAGTGTTTATGAAACATTGGCTTAAATGTTATGTATGAAAGTAATTAATGCTAAATCAGATCCATTTTCTGTTTCTAGTGGTCAAGTTTCAAGATCCTCAATTGAGAATTGAGTGTTTCATAAGCCATAAAAATTTGAATTTGTAATATACGTTAAAATTATCATATAAA
>NW_021014620.1:0-18785 GCF_003676215.2 Rhopalosiphum maidis
GGTATAGTTTACACAAAAACCCACTTTATTAATAACGTTTTCTTGTGCAAAGATATGCAACTAACCTTAATATTATTTTTAAAAAATCATACAATGTAATGTAAACATAACCTAACAATTTCTAAGTCATAATTGAATTTTTTTTTTTAAAGTGGTATAGTTTACACAAAACCACTTTAATTAATAACGTTTTCTGTTGCAACCATATGCAACTAACCTTAAATATTATTTTAAAAAATCATACAATGTAATGTAAACATAACCTAACAATTTCTAAGTCATAATTTTAATTTTTTTTTTAGTGGGTATAGGTTTACACAAAAACCACTTTGATTAATAACGTTTTCTGTTGCAACCATTGCAACTAACCTTAAATATTATTTTTAAAAAATCATACAATGTAATGTAAACATAACCTAACAATTTCTAAGTCATAATTTTAATTTTTTTTTTTAAGTGGGTATAGGATTACACAAAACCACTTTGATTAATAACGTTTTCTGTTGCAACATATGCAACTAACCTTAAATATTATTTTTAAAAAATCATACAATGTAATGTAAACATAACCTAACAATTTCTAAGTCATAATTTTAATTTTTTTTTTTAGTGGGTATAGGTTTACACAAAAACCACTTTGATTAATAACGTTTTCTGTTGCAACCATATGCAACTAACCTTAAATATTATTTTTAAAAAATCATACAATGTAATGTAAACATAACCTAACAATTTCTAAGTCATAATTTTAATTTTTTTTTTAAAGGGTATAGTTTTACACAAAAACCACTTTGATTAATAACGTTTTCTGTTGCAACCATATGCAACTAACCTTAAATATTATTTTTAAAAATCATACAATGTAATGTAAACATAACCTAACAATTTCTAAGTCATAATTTGAATTTTTTTTTTTTAAGGGTATAGTTTACACAAAAACCACTTTAATTAATAACGTTTTCTGTTGCAACCATATGCAACTAACCTTAAATATTATTTTTAAAAAATCATACAATGTAATGTAAACATAACCTAACAATTTCTAAGTCATAATTTTAATTTTTTTTTTAAGTGGTATAGGATTACACAAAACCACTTTGATTAATAACGTTTTCTGTTGCAACCATATGCAACTAACCTTAAATATTATTTTTAAAAAATCATACAATGTAATGTAAACATAACCTAACAATTTCTAAGTCATAATTTTAATTTTTTTTTTTAGAGGGTATAGTACACAAAACCACTTTGATTAATAACGTTTTCTTGTGCAAAATATGCAACTAACCTTAAATATTATTTTTAAAAATCATACAATGTAATGTAAACATAACCTAACAATTTCTAAGTCATAATTTAATTTTTTTTTTTAAAGGGTATAGTTTTACACAAAAACCACTTTAATTAATAACGTTTTCTGTTGCAACCATATGCAACTAACCTTAAATATTATTTTTAAAAAATCATACAATGTAATGTAAACATAACCTAACAATTTCTAAGTCATAATTTTAATTTTTTTTTTTTAAAGGGTATAGTTTTACACAAAAACCACTTTGATTAATAACGTTTTCTGTTGCAACCATATGCAACTAACCTTAAATATTATTTTTAAAAAATCATTTAATGTAATGTAAACATAACCTAACAATTTCTAAGTCATAATTTTAATTTTTTTTTTTTAGAGGGTATAATGTACACAAAAACCACTTTGATTAATAACGTTTTCTTGTGCAACCATATGCAACTAACCTTAAATATTATTTTTAAAAAATCATACAATGTAATGTAAACATAACCTAACAATTTCTAAGTCATAATTTGAATTTTTTTTTTTAAAGGGTATAGTTTTACACAAAAACCACTTTAATTAATAACGTTTTCTGTTGCAACATATGCAACTAACCTTAAATATTATTTTTAAAAAATCATACAATGTAATGTAAACATAACCTAACAATTTCTAAGTCATAATTTTAATTTTTTTTTTTTAAGTGGGTATAGGATTACACAAAAACCACTTTGATTAATAACGTTTTCTGTTGCAACCATATGCAACTAACCTTAAATATTATTTTTAAAAAATCATACAATGTAATGTAAACATAACCTAACAATTTCTAAGTCATAATTTTAATTTTTTTTTTAAGTGGGTATAGGATTACACAAAAACCACTTTGATTAATAACGTTTTCTGTTGCAACCATATGCAACTAACCTTAAATATTATTTTTAAAAAATCATACAATGTAATGTAAACATAACCTAACAATTTCTAAGTCATAATTTGAATTTTTTTTTTTTAAAGGGTATAGTTTTACACAAAAACCACTTTAATTAATAACGTTTTCTGTTGCAACAATATGCAACTAACCTTAAATATTATTTTTAAAAAATCATACAATGTAATGTAAACATAACCTAACAATTTCTAAGTCATAATTTTAATTTTTTTTTTTAGAGGGTATAATTTACACAAAAACCACTTTGTTTAATAACGTTTTATTGTGAAACCATATGCAACTAACCTTAAATATTATTTTTAAAAAATCATACAATGTAATGTAAACATAACCTAACAATTTCTAAGTCATAATTTGAATTTTTTTTTTTAAAGGGTATAGTTTTACACAAAAACCACTTTAATTAATAACGTTTTCTGTTGCAACCATATGCAACTAACCTTAAATATTATTTTTAAAAAATCATACAATGTAATGTAAACATAACCTAACAATTTCTAAGTCATAATTTTAATTTTTTTTTAAGTGGGTATAGGATTACACAAAAACCACTTTGATTAATAACGTTTTCTGTTGCAACCATATGCAACTAACCTTAAATATTATTTTTAAAAAATCATACAATGTAATGTAAACATAACCTAACAATTTCTAAGTCATAATTTTAATTTTTTTTTTTAGAGGGTATAATGTACACAAACCCCACTTTGATTAATAACGTTTTCTTGTGCAAAGATTTGCAACTAACCTTAAATATTATTTTTAAAAAATCATACAATGTAATGTAAACATAACCTAACAATTTCTAAGTCATAATTTGAATTTTTTTTTTTAAAGGGTATAGTTTTACACAAAAACCACTTTAATTAATAACGTTTTCTGTTGCAATCATATGCAACTAACCTTAAATATTATTTTTAAAAAATCATACAATGTAATGTAAACATAACCTAACAATTTCTAAGTCATAATTTTAATTTTTTTTTTTAAGGGTATAGTTTACACAAAAACCACTTTAATTAATAACGTTTTCTGTTGCAACCATATGCAACTAACCTTAAATATTATTTTTAAAAAATCATACAATGTAATGTAAACATAACCTAACAATTTCTAAGTCATAATTTTAATTTTTTTTTTAAGTGGGTATAGTTTTACACAAAAACCACTTTGATTAATAACGTTTTCTGTTGCAACCATATGCAACTAACCTTAAATATTATTTTTAAAAAATCATACAATGTAATGTAAACATAACCTAACAATTTCTAAGTCATAATTTTAATTTTTTTTTAAGTGGGTATAGGATTACACAAAAACCACTTTGATTAATAACGTTTTCTGTTGCAACCATATGCAACTAACCTTAAATATTATTTTTAAAAAATCATACAATGTAATGTAAACATAACCTAACAATTTCTAAGTCATAATTTGAATTTTTTTTTTTTAAAGGGTATAGTTTTACACAAAAACCACTTTAATTAATAACGTTTTCTGTTGCAACATATGCAACTAACCTTAAATATTATTTTTAAAAAATCATACAATGTAATGTAAACATAACCTAACAATTTCTAAGTCATAATTTTAATTTTTTTTTTAGTGGGTATAGGTTTTACACAAAAACCACTTTGATTAATAACGTTTTCTGTTGCAACCATATGCAACTAACCTTAAATATTATTTTTAAAAAATCATACAATGTAATGTAAACATAACCTAACAATTTCTAAGTCATAATTTTAATTTTTTTTTTTAGAGGGTAATAATGTACACAAAAACCACTTTGTTTAATAACGATTTCTTGTGCAAAGATTTTGCAACTAACCTTAAATATTATTTTTAAAAAATCATACAATGTAATGTAAACATAACCTAACAATTTCTAAGTCATAATTTGAATTTTTTTTTTTAAAGGGTATAGTTTTACACAAAAACCACTTTAATTAATAACGTTTTCTGTTGCAATCATATGCAACTAACCTTAAATATTATTTTTAAAAAATCATACAATGTAATGTAAACATAACCTAACAATTTCTAAGTCATAATTTTAATTTTTTTTTTTAAGTGGGTATAGGATTACACAAAAACCACTTTGATTAATAACGTTTTCTGTTGCAACCATATGCAACTAACCTTAAATATTATTTTTAAAAAATCATACAATGTAATGTAAACATAACCTAACAATTTCTAAGTCATAATTTTAATTTTTTTTTTTTTAGGGTAATAATGTACACAAAACCCACTTTGATTAATAACGTTTTTGTGCAAAGATTTGCAACTAACCTTAAATATATTTTTAAAAAATCATACAATGTAATGTAAACATAACCTAACAATTTCTAAGTCATAATTTGAATTTTTTTTTTTAAAGGGTATAGTTTTACACAAAAACCACTTTAATTAATAACGTTTTCTGTTGCAATCATATGCAACTAACCTTAATATTATTTTTAAAAAATCATACAATGTAATGTAAACATAACCTAACAATTTCTAAGTCATAATTTTAATTTTTTTTTTAGTGGGTATAGGATTACACAAAAACCACTTTGATTAATAACGTTTTCTGTTGCAACCATATGCAACTAACCTTAAATATTATTTTTAAAAAATCATACAATGTAATGTAAACATAACCTAACAATTTCTAAGTCATAATTTTAATTTTTTTTTTAAGTGGGTATAGGATTACACAAAAACCACTTTGATTAATAACGTTTTCTGTTGCAACCATATGCAACTAACCTTAAATATTATTTTTAAAAAATCATACAATGTAATGTAAACATAACCTAACAATTTCTAAGTCATAATTTTAATTTTTTTTTTAGTGGGTATAGTTTTACACAAAAACCACTTTGATTAATAACGTTTTCTGTTGCAACCATATGCAACTAACCTTAAATATTATTTTTAAAAAATCATTTAATGTAATGTAAACATAAACTAACAATTTCTAAGTCATAATTTTAATTTTTTTTTTAAGTGGGTATAGGATTACACAAAAACCACTTTGATTAATAACGTTTTCTGTTGCAACCATATGCAACTAACCTTAAATATTATTTTTAAAAAATCATACAATGTAATGTAAACATAACCTAACAATTTCTAAGTCATAATTTGAATTTTTTTTTTTAAAGGGTATAGTTTTACACAAAAACCACTTTAATTAATAACGTTTTCTGTTGCAACAATATGCAACTAACCTTAAATATTATTTTTAAAAAATCATACAATGTAATGTAAACATAACCTAACAATTTCTAAGTCATAATTTTAATTTTTTTTAAGTGGGTATAGGATTACACAAAAACCACTTTGATTAATAACGTTTTCTGTTGCAACCATATGCAACTAACCTTAAATATTATTTTTAAAAAATCATACAATGTAATGTAAACATAACCTAACAATTTCTAAGTCATAATTTTAATTTTTTTTTTTAGAGGGTATAGTACACAAACCCCACTTTGATTAATAACGTTTATTGTGCAAAGATATGCAACTAACCTTAAATATTATTTTTAAAAAATCATACAATGTAATGTAAACATAACCTAACAATTTCTAAGTCATAATTTGAATTTTTTTTTTTAAAGGGTATAGTTTACACAAAAACCACTTTAATTAATAACGTTTTCTGTTGCAACCATATGCAACTAACCTTAAATATTATTTTTAAAAAATCATACAATGTAATGTAAACATAACCTAACAATTTCTAAGTCATAATTTTAATTTTTTTTTTTAAAGGGTATAGTTTTACACAAAAACCACTTTAATTAATAACGTTTTCTGTTGCAACCATATGCAACTAACCTTAAATATTATTTTTAAAAAATCATTTAATGTAATGTAAACATAACCTAACAATTTCTAAGTCATAATTTTAATTTTTTTTTTTTAGAGGGTATAGTGTACACAAACCCCACTTTGATTAATAACGTTTTCTTGTGCAACCATATGCAACTAACCTTAAATATTATTTTTAAAAAATCATACAATGTAATGTAAACATAACCTAACAATTTCTAAGTCATAATTTTAATTTTTTTTTTTAAAGGGTATAGTTTTACACAAAAACCACTTTAATTAATAACGTTTTCTGTTGCAACCATATGCAACTAACCTTAAATATTATTTTTAAAAAATCATACAATGTAATGTAAACATAACCTAACAATTTCTAAGTCATAATTTTAATTTTTTTTTTAAGTGGGTATAGTTTTACACAAAAACCACTTTGATTAATAACGTTTTCTGTTGCAACCATATGCAACTAACCTTAAATATTATTTTTAAAAAATCATACAATGTAATGTAAACATAACCTAACAATTTCTAAGTCATAATTTTAATTTTTTTTTTAGTGGGTATAGGATTACACAAAAACCACTTTGATTAATAACGTTTTCTGTTGCAACCATATGCAACTAACCTTAAATATTATTTTTAAAAAATCATACAATGTAATGTAAACATAACCTAACAATTTCTAAGTCATAATTTTAATTTTTTTTTTTAAAGGGTATAGTTTTACACAAAAACCACTTTAATTAATAACGTTTTCTGTTGCAACCATATGCAACTAACCTTAAATATTATTTTTAAAAAATCATTTAATGTAATGTAAACATAACCTAACAATTTCTAAGTCATAATTTTAATTTTTTTTTTTTAAGGGTATAATTACACAAACCCACTTTGATTAATAACGTTTTCTTGTGCAACCATATGCAACTAACCTTAAATATTATTTTTAAAAAATCATACAATGTAATGTAAACATAACCTAACAATTTCTAAGTCATAATTTGAATTTTTTTTTTTTAAAGGGTATAGTTTTACACAAAAACCACTTTAATTAATAACGTTTTCTGTTGCAACCATATGCAACTAACCTTAAATATTATTTTTAAAAAATCATACAATGTAATGTAAACATAACCTAACAATTTCTAAGTCATAATTTTAATTTTTTTTTTAAGTGGGTATAGGATTACACAAAAACCACTTTGATTAATAACGTTTTCTGTTGCAACCATATGCAACTAACCTTAAATATTATTTTTAAAAAATCATACAATGTAATGTAAACATAACCTAACAATTTCTAAGTCATAATTTTAATTTTTTTTTTTAGAGGGTATAATGTACACAAAAACCACTTTGATTAATAACGTTTTCTTGTGCAAAGATTTGCAACTAACCTTAAATATTATTTTTAAAAAATCATACAATGTAATGTAAACATAACCTAACAATTTCTAAGTCATAATTTGAATTTTTTTTTTTAAAGGGTATAGTTTTACACAAAAACCACTTTAATTAATAACGTTTTCTGTTGCAACCATATGCAACTAACCTTAAATATTATTTTTAAAAAATCATACAATGTAATGTAAACATAACCTAACAATTTCTAAGTCATAATTTTAATTTTTTTTTTAAAGGGTATAGTTTTACACAAAAACCACTTTATTAATAACGTTTTCTGTTGCAACCATATGCAACTAACCTTAAATATTATTTTTAAAAAATCATACAATGTAATGTAAACATAACCTAACAATTTCTAAGTCATAATTTTAATTTTTTTTTTAAGTGGGTATAGGATTACACAAAAACCACTTTGATTAATAACGTTTTCTGTTGCAACCATATGCAACTAACCTTAAATATTATTTTTAAAAAATCATACAATGTAATGTAAACATAACCTAACAATTTCTAAGTCATAATTTTAATTTTTTTTTTAAGTGGGTATAGGATTACACAAAAACCACTTTGATTAATAACGTTTTCTGTTGCAACCATATGCAACTAACCTTAAATATTATTTTTAAAAAATCATACAATGTAATGTAAACATAACCTAACAATTTCTAAGTCATAATTTAATTTTTTTTTTAAGTGGGTATAGTTTTACACAAAAACCACTTTGATTAATAACGTTTTCTGTTGCAACCATATGCAACTAACCTTAAATATTATTTTTAAAAAATCATACAATGTAATGTAAACATAACCTAACAATTTCTAAGTCATAATTTTAATTTTTTTTTTTTAAGGGTATAGTTTTACACAAAAACCACTTTAATTAATAACGTTTTCTGTTGCAACCATATGCAACTAACCTTAAATATTATTTTTAAAAAATCATACAATGTAATGTAAACATAACCTAACAATTTCTAAGTCATAATTTTAATTTTTTTTTTTAGAGGGTATAATGTACACAAAAACCACTTTGATTAATAACGTTTTCTTGTGCAAAGATATGCAACTAACCTTAAATATTATTTTTAAAAAATCATACAATGTAATGTAAACATAACCTAACAATTTCTAAGTCATAATTTGAATTTTTTTTTTTAAAGGGTATAGTTTTACACAAAAACCACTTTAATTAATAACGTTTTCTGTTGCAACCATATGCAACTAACCTTAATATTATTTTTAAAAAATCATACAATGTAATGTAAACATAACCTAACAATTTCTAAGTCATAATTTTAATTTTTTTTTTAAGTGGGTATAGGATTACACAAAAACCACTTTGATTAATAACGTTTTCTGTTGCAACCATATGCAACTAACCTTAAATATTATTTTTAAAAAATCATACAATGTAATGTAAACATAACCTAACAATTTCTAAGTCATAATTTTAATTTTTTTTTTAGTGGGTATAGTTTTACACAAAAACCACTTTGATTAATAACGTTTTCTGTTGCAACCATATGCAACTAACCTTAAATATTATTTTTAAAAAATCATACAATGTAATGTAAACATAACCTAACAATTTCTAAGTCATAATTTGAATTTTTTTTTTTAAAGGGTATAGTTTTACACAAAAACCACTTTAATTAATAACGTTTTCTGTTGCAACCATATGCAACTAACCTTAAATATTATTTTTAAAAAATCATACAATGTAATGTAAACATAACCTAACAATTTCTAAGTCATAATTTTAATTTTTTTTTTAAGTGGGTATAGGATTACACAAAAACCACTTTGATTAATAACGTTTTCTGTTGCAACCATATGCAACTAACCTTAAATATTATTTTTAAAAAATCATACAATGTAATGTAAACATAACCTAACAATTTCTAAGTCATAATTTGAATTTTTTTTTTTTAAAGGGTATAGTTTTACACAAAAACCACTTTAATTAATAACGTTTTCTGTTGCAACCATATGCAACTAACCTTAAATATTATTTTTAAAAAATCATACAATGTAATGTAAACATAACCTAACAATTTCTAAGTCATAATTTTAATTTTTTTTTTAGTGGGTATAGGTTTTCACAAAAAACACTTTGATTAATAACGTTTTCTGTTGCAACCATATGCAACTAACCTTAAATATTATTTTTAAAAAATCATTAATGTAATGTAAACATAACCTAACAATTTCTAAGTCATAATTTTAATTTTTTTTTTTTAGAGGGTATATGTACACAAACCCCACTTTGTTTAATAACGTTTTCTTGTGCAAAGATTTGCAACTAACCTTAAATATAATTTTTAAAAAATCATACAATGTAATGTAAACATAACCTAACAATTTCTAAGTCATAATTTGAATTTTTTTTTTTAAAGGGTATAGTTTTACACAAAAACCACTTTAATTAATAACGTTTTCTGTTGCAACCATATGCAACTAACCTTAAATATTATTTTTAAAAAATCATACAATGTAATGTAAACATAACCTAACAATTTCTAAGTCATAATTTTAATTTTTTTTTTAAGTGGGTATAGGATTACACAAAAACCACTTTGATTAATAACGTTTTCTGTTGCAACCATATGCAACTAACCTTAAATATTATTTTTAAAAAATCATACAATGTAATGTAAACATAACCTAACAATTTCTAAGTCATAATTTTAATTTTTTTTTTAAGTGGGTATAGGATTACACAAAAACCACTTTGATTAATAACGTTTTCTGTTGCAACCATATGCAACTAACCTTAAATATTATTTTTAAAAAATCATACAATGTAATGTAAACATAACCTAACAATTTCTAAGTCATAATTTGAATTTTTTTTTTTAAAGGGTATAGTTTTACACAAAAACCACTTTAATTAATAACGTTTTCTGTTGCAACCATATGCAACTAACCTTAAATATTATTTTTAAAAAATCATACAATGTAATGTAAACATAACCTAACAATTTCTAAGTCATAATTTGAATTTTTTTTTTTAAAGGGTATAGTTTTACACAAAAACCACTTTAATTAATAACGTTTTCTGTTGCAACCATATGCAACTAACCTTAAATATTATTTTTAAAAAATCATACAATGTAATGTAAACATAACCTAACAATTTCTAAGTCATAATTTTAATTTTTTTTTAAGTGGGTATAGGATTACACAAAAACCACTTTGATTAATAACGTTTTCTGTTGCAACCATATGCAACTAACCTTAAATATTATTTTTAAAAAATCATACAATGTAATGTAAACATAACCTAACAATTTCTAAGTCATAATTTTAATTTTTTTTTTTAGAGGGTAATAATGTACACAAACCCCACTTTGATTAATAACGTTTTTGTGCAAAGATTTGCAACTAACCTTAAATATTATTTTTAAAAAATCATACAATGTAATGTAAACATAACCTAACAATTTCTAAGTCATAATTTGAATTTTTTTTTTTAAAGGGTATAGTTTTACACAAAAACCACTTTAATTAATAACGTATTCTGTTGCAACCATATGCAACTAACCTTAAATATTATTTTTAAAAAATCATACCATGTAATGTAAACATAACCTAACAATTTCTAAGTCATAATTTTAATTTTTTTTTTAAGTGGGTATAGGATTACACAAAAACCACTTTGATTAATAACGTTTTCTGTTGCAACCATATGCAACTAACCTTAAATATTATTTTTAAAAAATCATACAATGTAATGTAAACATAACCTAACAATTTCTAAGTCATAATTTGAATTTTTTTTTTTAAAGGGTATAGTTTTACACAAAAACCACTTTAATTAATAACGTTTTCTGTTGCAACCATATGCAACTAACCTTAAATATTATTTTTAAAAAATCATACAATGTAATGTAAACATAACCTAACAATTTCTAAGTCATAATTTGAATTTTTTTTTTTTTAAAGGGTATAGTTTTACACAAAAACCACTTTAATTAATAACGTTTTCTGTTGCAACCATATGCAACTAACCTTAAATATTATTTTTAAAAAATCATACAATGTAATGTAAACATAACCTAACAATTTCTAAGTCATAATTTTAATTTTTTTTTTAGTGGGTATAGGTTTTACACAAAAACCACTTTGATTAATAACGTTTTCTGTTGCAACCATATGCAACTAACCTTAAATATTATTTTTAAAAAATCATACAATGTAATGTAAACATAACCTAACAATTTCTAAGTCATAATTTTAATTTTTTTTTAAGTGGTTTAGGATTACACAAAAACCACTTTGATTAATAACGTTTTCTGTTGCAACCATATGCAACTAACCTTAAATATTATTTTTAAAAAATCATACAATGTAATGTAAACATAACCTAACAATTTCTAAGTCATAATTTTAATTTTTTTTTAAGTGGGTATAGGATTACACAAAAACCACTTTAATTAATAACGTTTTCTGTTGCAACCATATGCAACTAACCTTAAATATTATTTTTAAAAAATCATACAATGTAATGTAAACATAACCTAACAATTTCTAAGTCATAATTTGAATTTTTTTTTTTTTAAGGGTATAGTTTTACACAAAAACCACTTTAATTAATAACGTTTTCTGTTGCAATCATATGCAACTAACCTTAAATATTATTTTTAAAAAATCATACAATGTAATGTAAACATAACCTAACAATTTCTAAGTCATAATTTGAATTTTTTTTTTTAAAGGGTATAGTTTTACACAAAAACCACTTTAATTAATAACGTTTTCTGTTGCAACATATGCAACTAACCTTAAATATTATTTTAAAAAAATCATTTAATGTAATGTAAACATAAACTAACAATTTCTAAGTCATAATTTTAATTTTTTTTTTAAGTGGGTATAGGATTACACAAAAACCACTTTGATTAACAACGTTTTCTGTTGCAACCATATGCAACTAACCTTAAATATTATTTTTAAAAAATCATACAATGTAATGTAAACATAACCTAACAATTTCTAAGTCATAATTTTAATTTTTTTTTTTAGAGGGTAATAATGTACACAAACCCACTTTGATTAATAACGATTTATTGTGCAAAGATTTGCAACTAACCTTAAATATTATTTTTAAAAAATCATACAATGTAATGTAAACATAACCTAACAATTTCTAAGTCATAATTTGAATTTTTTTTTTTAAAGGGTATAGTTTTACACAAAAACCACTTTAATTAATAACGTTTTCTGTTGCAACCATATGCAACTAACCTTAAATATAATTTTTAAAAAATCATACAATGTAATGTAAACATAACCTAACAATTTCTAAGTCATAATTTTAATTTTTTTTTTAAGTGGGTATAGGATTACACAAAAACCACTTTGATTAATAACGTTTTCTGTTGCAACCATATGCAACTAACCTTAAATATTATTTTTAAAAAATCATACAATGTAATGTAAACATAACCTAACAATTTCTAAGTCATAATTTGAATTTTTTTTTTTAAAGGGTATAGTTTTACACAAAAACCACTTTAATTAATAACGTTTTCTGTTGCAACCATATGCAACTAACCTTAAATATTATTTTTAAAAAATCATACAATGTAATGTAAACATAACCTAACAATTTCTAAGTCATAATTTGAATTTTTTTTTTTTAAAGGGTATAGTTTTACACAAAAACCACTTTAATTAATAACGTTTTCTGTTGCAACCATATGCAACTAACCTTAAATATTATTTTTAAAAAATCATACAATGTAATGTAAACATAACCTAACAATTTCTAAGTCATAATTTTAATTTTTTTTTTAGTGGGTATAGTTTTCACAAAAACCACTTTGATTAATAACGTTTTCTGTTGCAACCATATGCAACTAACCTTAAATATTATTTTTAAAAATCATACAATGTAATGTAAACATAACCTAACAATTTCTAAGTCATAATTTTAATTTTTTTTTTAAGTGGGTATAGGATTACACAAAAACCACTTTGATTAATAACGTTTTCTGTTGCAACCATATGCAACTAACCTTAAATATTATTTTTAAAAAATCATACAATGTAATGTAAACATAACCTAACAATTTCTAAGTCATAATTTTAATTTTTTTTTTAAGTGGGTATAGGATTACACAAAAACCACTTTGATTAATAACGTTTTCTGTTGCAACCATATGCAACTAACCTTAAATATTATTTTTAAAAAATCATACAATGTAATGTAAACATAACCTAACAATTTCTAAGTCATAATTTTAATTTTTTTTTTTTAAAGGGTATAGTTTTACACAAAAACCACTTTAATTAATAACGTTTTCTGTTGCAACCATATGCAACTAACCTTAAATATTATTTTTAAAAAATCATACAATGTAATGTAAACATAACCTAACAATTTCTAAGTCATAATTTTAATTTTTTTTTTTAGAGGGTATAATTACACAAACCCCACTTTGATTAATAACGTTTTCTTGTGCAAGATTTGCAACTAACCTTAAATATTATTTTTAAAAAATCATACAATGTAATGTAAACATAACCTAACAATTTCTAAGTCATAATTTGAATTTTTTTTTTTAAAGGGTATAGTTTTACACAAAAACCACTTTAATTAATAACGTTTTCTGTTGCAACCATATGCAACTAACCTTAATATTATTTTTAAAAAATCATACAATGTAATGTAAACATAACCTAACAATTTCTAAGTCATAATTTTAATTTTTTTTTTAAGTGGGTATAGGATTACACAAAAACCACTTTGATTAATAACGTTTTCTGTTGCAACCATATGCAACTAACCTTAAATATTATTTTTAAAAAATCATACAATGTAATGTAAACATAACCTAACAATTTCTAAGTCATAATTTTAATTTTTTTTTTAGTGGGTATAGTTTACACAAAAACCACTTTGATTAATAACGTTTTCTGTTGCAACCATATGCAACTAACCTTAAATATTATTTTTAAAAAATCATACAATGTAATGTAAACATAACCTAACAATTTCTAAGTCATAATTTTAATTTTTTTTTTTTAAAGGGTATAGTTTTACACAAAAACCACTTTAATTAATAACGTTTTCTGTTGCAACCATATGCAACTAACCTTAAATATTATTTTTAAAAAATCATACAATGTAATGTAAACATAACCTAACAATTTCTAAGTCATAATTTTAATTTTTTTTTTTAAGTGGGTATAGGATTACACAAAACCACTTTGATTAATAACGTTTTCTGTTGCAACCATATGCAACTAACCTTAAATATTATTTTTAAAAAATCATACAATGTAATGTAAACATAACCTAACAATTTCTAAGTCATAATTTGAATTTTTTTTTTTAAAGGGTATAGTTTTACACAAAAACCACTTTAATTAATAACGTTTTCTGTTGCAACCATATGCAACTAACCTTAAATATTATTTTTAAAAAATCATACAATGTAATGTAAACATAACCTAACAATTTCTAAGTCATAATTTTAATTTTTTTTTAGTGGGTATAGGTTTACACAAAAAACACTTTGATTAATAACGTTTTCTGTTGCAACCATATGCAACTAACCTTAAATATTATTTTTAAAAAATCATTTAATGTAATGTAAACATAACCTAACAATTTCTAAGTCATAATTTTAATTTTTTTTTTTAGAGGGTAATAATGTACACTAACCCCACTTTGTTAATAACGATTTATTGTGAAAAGATTTGCAACTAACCTTAAATATAATTTTTAAAAATCATACAATGTAATGTAAACATAACCTAACAATTTCTAAGTCATAATTTGAATTTTTTTTTTTAAAGGGTATAGTTTTACACAAAAACCACTTTAATTAATAACGTTTTCTGTTGCAACCATATGCAACTAACCTTAAATATTATTTTTAAAAAATCATACAATGTAATGTAAACATAACCTAACAATTTCTAAGTCATAATTTTAATTTTTTTTAAGTGGGTATAGGATTACACAAAAACCACTTTGATTAATAACGTTTTCTGTTGCAACCATATGCAACTAACCTTAAATATTATTTTTAAAAAATCATACAATGTAATGTAAACATAACCTAACAATTTCTAAGTCATAATTTTAATTTTTTTTTTTAGAGGGTAATAATGTACACAAACCCCACTTTGTTTAATAACGATTTATTGTGAAAAGATTTGCAACTAACCTTAAATATTATTTTTAAAAAATCATACAATGTAATGTAAACATAACCTAACAATTTCTAAGTCATAATTTGAATTTTTTTTTTTAAAGGGTATAGTTTTACACAAAAACCACTTTAATTAATAACGTTTTCTGTTGCAATCATATGCAACTAACCTTAATATTATTTTTAAAAAATCATACAATGTAATGTAAACATAACCTAACAATTTCTAAGTCATAATTTTAATTTTTTTTTTTAAGTGGGTATAGGATTACACAAAAACCACTTTGATTAATAACGTTTTCTGTTGCAACCATATGCAACTAACCTTAAATATTATTTTTAAAAAATCATACAATGTAATGTAAACATAACCTAACAATTTCTAAGTCATAATTTTAATTTTTTTTTAAAGGGTATAGGATTACACAAAAACCACTTTGATTAATAACGTTTTCTGTTGCAACCATATGCAACTAACCTTAAATATTATTTTTAAAAAATCATACAATGTAATGTAAACATAACCTAACAATTTCTAAGTCATAATTTTAATTTTTTTTTTTGGGTATAGGTTTTCACAAAAAACACTTTGATTAATAACGTTTTCTGTTGCAACCATATGCAACTAACCTTAAATATTATTTTAAAAAATCATACAATGTAATGTAAACATAACCTAACAATTTCTAAGTCATAATTTTAATTTTTTTTTTAAGGGGTATAGGATTACACAAAAACCACTTTGATTAATAACGTTTTCTGTTGCAACCATATGCAACTAACCTTAAATATTATTTTTAAAAAATCATACAATGTAATGTAAACATAACCTAACAATTTCTAAGTCATAATTTGAATTTTTTTTTTTTAAGGGTATAGTTTTACACAAAAACCACTTTAATTAATAACGTTTTCTGTTGCAACATATGCAACTAACCTTAAATATTATTTTAAAAAAATCATTTAATGTAATGTAAACATAAACTAACAATTTCTAAGTCATAATTTTAATTTTTTTTTTAAGTGGGTATAGGATTACACAAAAACCACTTTGATTAACAACGTTTTCTGTTGCAACCATATGCAACTAACCTTAAATATTATTTTTAAAAAATCATACAATGTAATGTAAACATAACCTAACAATTTCTAAGTCATAATTTTAATTTTTTTTTTTAGAGGGTAATAATGTACACAAACCACTTTGTTAATAACGATTTATTGTGCAAAGATTTTGCAACTAACCTTAAATATTATTTTTACAAAATCATACAATGTAATGTTAACATAACCTTACAATTTTTAAGTCATAATTTGAATTTATTTTTTTTAAAGGGTATAGTTTTACACAAAAACCACTTTAATTAATAACGTTTTCTGTTGCAATCATATGCAACTAACCTTAAATATTATTTTTAAAAAATCATACAATGTAATGTAAACATAACCTAATAATTTCTAAGTCATAATTTTAATTTTTTTTTTTTAAAGGGTATAGTTTTACACAAAAACCACTTTAATTAATAACGTATTCTGTTGCAACCATATGCAACTAACCTTAAATATTATTTTTAAAAAATCATACCATGTAATGTAAACATAACCTAACAATTTCTAAGTCATAGTTTTAATTTTTTTTTTAAGTGGGTATAGGATTACACAAAAACCACTTTGATTAATAACGTTTTCTGTTGCAACCATATGCAACTAACCTTAAATATTATTTTTAAAAAATCATACAATGTAATGTAAACATAACCTAACAATTTCTAAGTCATAATTTAATTTTTTTTTTTTAAAGGGTATAGTTTTACACAAAAACCACTTTGATT
This sequence comes from Rhopalosiphum maidis, assembly GCF_003676215.2. Lineage (NCBI taxonomy): Eukaryota > Metazoa > Arthropoda > Insecta > Hemiptera > Aphididae > Rhopalosiphum > Rhopalosiphum maidis. The sequence goes on from NW_021014620.1 coordinate 17,476, forward strand.
AATAACGTTTTCTGTTGCAACCATATGCAACTAACCTTAAATATTATTTTTAAAAAATCATACAATGTAATATAAACATAACCTAACAATTTCTAAGTCATAATTTTAATTTTTTTTTTTAGAGGGTATAATGTACACTAAAACCACTTTGATTAATAACGATTTATTGTGAAACCATATGCAACTAACCTTAAATATTATTTTTAAAAAATCATACAATGTAATGTAAACATAACCTAACAATTTCTAAGTCATAATTTTAATTTTTTTTTAAGTGGGTATAGTTTTACACAAAAACCACTTTAATTAATAACGTTTTCTGTTGCAACCATATGCAACTAACCTTAAATATTATTTTTAAAAAATCATACAATGTAATGTAAACATAACCTAACAATTTCTAAGTCATAATTTTAATTTTTTTTTTAGTGGGTATAGGTTTTCACAAAAAACCACTTTGATTAATAACGTTTTCTGTGCAACCATATGCAACTAACCTTAAATATTATTTTAAAAAATCATACAATGTAATGTAAAATAAACTAACAATTTCTAAGTCATAATTTGAATTTTTTTTTTTAAAGGGTATAGTTTTACACAAAAACCACTTTAATTATAACGTTTTCTGTTGCAAACCATATGCAACTAACCTTAAATATTATTTTTAAAAATCATACAATGTAATGTAAACATAACCTAACAATTTCTAAGTCATAATTTAATTTTTTTTTTAAGTGGGTATAGGATTACACAAACCACTTTGATTAATAACGTTTTCTGTTGCAACATATGCAACTAACCTTAAATATTATTTTTAAAAATCATACAATGTAATGTAAACATAACCTAACAATTTCTAAGTCATAATTTTAATTTTTTTTTTTTTAAAGGGTATAGTTTTACACAAAAACCACTTTAATTAATAACGTTTTCTGTTGCAACATATGCAACTAACCTTAAATATTATTTTTAAAAAATCATACAATGTAATGTAAACATAACCTAACAATTTCTAAGTCATAATTTTAATTTTTTTTTTTAAGTGGGTATAGGTTTACACAAAAACCACTTTGATTAATAACGTTTTCTGTTGCAACATATGCAACTAACCTTAAATAATATTTTTAAAAAATCATACAATGTAATGTAAACATAACCTAACAATTTCTAAGTCATAATTGAATTTTTTTTTTTTTAAAGGGTATAGTTTACACAAAAACCACTTTGATTAATAACGTTTTCTGTTGCAACCATATGCAACTAACCTTAAATATTATTTTAAAAAATCATTTAATGTAATATAAACATAA
>NW_021014621.1:0-12697 GCF_003676215.2 Rhopalosiphum maidis
ATTTTTAAAAATCATACAATGTAATGTAAACATAACCTAACAATTTCTAAGTCATAATTTGAATTTTTTTTTTTTTAAAGGGTATAGTTTTACACACAAAAACCACTTTAATTAATAACGTTTTCTGTTGCAACAATATGCAACTAACCTTAAATATTATTTTTAAAAAATCATAATGTAATGTAAACATAACCTAACAATTTCTAAGTCATAATTTTAATTTTTTTTTTAAGTGGTATAGGTTTACACAAAAAACCACTTTGATTAATAACGTTTTCTGTTGCAACCATATGCAACTAACCTTAAATATATTTTTAAAAAATCATACAATGTAATGTAAACATAACCTAACAATTTCTAAGTCATAATTTAATTTTTTTTTTTAGAGGGTATAATTTACACAAACCCCACTTTGATTAATAACGTTTTTTGTGCAAAGATATGCAACTAACCTTAAATATTATTTTTAAAAAATCATACAATGTAATGTAAACATAACCTAACAATTTCTAAGTCATAATTTGAATTTTTTTTTTTAAAGGGTATAGTTTACACAAAAACCACTTTAATTAATAACGTTTTCTGTTGCAATCATATGCAACTAACCTTAAATATTATTTTTAAAAATCATACAATGTAATGTAAACATAACCTAACAATTTCTAAGTCATAATTTTAATTTTTTTTTTTTAAAGGGTATAGTTTTACACAAAAACCACTTTAATTAATAACGTTTTCTGTTGCAACCATATGCAACTAACCTTAAATATTATTTTTAAAAAATCATACAATGTAATGTAAACATAACCTAACAATTTCTAAGTCATAATTTTAATTTTTTTTTAAGTGGGTATAGGATTACACAAAACCACTTTGATTAATAACGTTTTCTGTTGCAACCATATGCAACTAACCTTAAATATTATTTTTAAAAAATCATACAATGTAATGTAACATAACCTAACAATTTCTAAGTCATAATTTTAATTTTTTTTTAAGTGGGTATAGGATTACACAAAAACCACTTTGATTAATAACGTTTTCTTTGCAACCATATGCAACTAACCTTAAATATTATTTTTAAAAAATCATTAATGTAATGTAAACATAACCTAACAATTTCTAAGTCATAATTTTAATTTTTTTTTTAGTGGGTATAGGATTACACAAAAACCACTTATTAATAACGTTTTCTGTTGCAACCATATGCAACTAACCTTAAATATTATTTTTAAAAAATCATACAATGTAATGTAAACATAACCTAACATTTCTAAGTCATAATTTGATTTTTTTTTTTTTAAAGGGTATAGTTTTACACAAAAACCACTTTAATTAATAACGTTTTCTGTTGCAATCATATGCAACTAACCTTAAATATTATTTTTAAAAAATCATACAATGTAATGTAAACATAACCTAACAATTTCTAAGTCATAATTTTAATTTTTTTTTTTAAGGGTATAATTTACACAAAAACCACTTTGATTAATAACGTTTTCTGTTGCAAAGATATGCAACTAACCTTAAATATTATTTTTAAAAAATCATACAATGTAATGTAAACATAACCTAACAATTTCTAAGTCATAATTTGAATTTTTTTTTTTTAAAGGGTATAGTTTTACACAAAAACCACTTTAATTAATAACGTTTTCTGTTGCAACCATATGCAACTAACCTTAATATTATTTTTAAAAAATCATACAATGTAATGTAAACATAACCTAACAATTTCTAAGTCATAATTTAATTTTTTTTTAAGTGGGTATAGGATTACACAAAAACCACTTTGATTAATAACGTTTTCTGTTGCAACCATATGCAACTAACCTTAAATATTATTTTAAAAATCATACAATGTAATGTAAACATAACCTAACAATTTCTAAGTCATAATTTTAATTTTTTTTTTTTTGGTATAGTTTTACACAAAACCACTTTGATTAATAACGTTTTCTGTTGCACCATATGCAACTAACCTAAATATTATTTTTAAAAAATCATACAATGTAATGTAAACATAACCTAACAATTTCTAAGTCATAATTTTAATTTTTTTTTTTAAAGGGTATAGTTTTACACAAAACCACTTTATTAATAACGTTTCTGTTGCAACCATATGCAACTAACCTTAAATATTATTTTTAAAAAATCATACAATGTAATGTAAACATAACCTAACAATTTCTAAGTCATAATTTTAATTTTTTTTTTTTAAGTGGGTATAGATTACACAAAAACCACTTTGATTAATAACGTTTTCTGTTGCAACCATATGCAACTAACCTTAAATATTATTTTTAAAAAATCATACAATGTAATGTAAACATAACCTAACAATTTCTAAGTCATAATTTGAATTTTTTTTTTTTAAAGGGTATAGTTTTACACAAAAACCACTTTATTAATAACGTTTTCTGTTGCAATCATATGCAACTAACCTTAAATATTATTTTTAAAAAATCATACAATGTAATGTAAACATAACCTAACAATTTCTAAGTCATAATTTTAATTTTTTTTTTTGTGTATAGGTTTACACAAAAAACACTTTGATTAATAACGTTTTCTGTTGCAACCATATGCAACTAACCTTAAATATTATTTTTAAAAAATCATTTAATGTAATGTAAACATAACCTAACAATTTCTAAGTCATAATTTTAATTTTTTTTTTTTGAGGGTAATAATGTACACTAACCCACTTTGTTAATAACGATTTATTGTGAAAAGATTTTGCAACTAACCTTAAATATAATTTTAAAAAATCATACAATGTAATGTAAACATAACCTAACAATTTCTAAGTCATAATTTGAATTTTTTTTTTTTAAGGGTATAGTTTTACACAAAAACCACTTTAATTAATAACGTTTTCTGTTGCAATCATATGCAACTAACCTTAAATATTATTTTTAAAAAATCATACAATGTAATGTAAACATAACCTAACAATTTCTAAGTCATAATTTTAATTTTTTTTTTTAAGTGGGTATAGGATTACACAAAACCACTTTGATTAATAACGTTTTCTGTTGCAACCATATGCAACTAACCTTAAATTTATTTTAAAAAATCATACAATGTAATGTAAACATAACCTAACAATTTCTAAGTCATAATTTTAATTTTTTTTTTTAGTGGGTATAGTTTACACAAAAACCACTTTGATTAATAACGTTTTCTGTTGCAACCATATGCAACTAACCTTAAATATTATTTTTAAAAATCATATACAATGTAATGTAAATAACCTAACAATTTCTAAGTCATAATTTTAATTTTTTTTTTTTTGGGTATAGTTTACACAAAAACCACTTTGATTAATAACGTTTTCTGTTGCAATCATATGCAACTAACCTTAAATATTATTTTTAAAAATCATACAATGTAATGTAAACATAACCTAACAATTTCTAAGTCATAATTTGAATTTTTTTTTTTAAGGGTATAGTTTTACACAAAAACCACTTAATTAATAACGTTTTCTGGTGCAACAATATGCAACTAACCTTAAATATTATTTTAAAAAAATCATTTAATGTAATGTAAACATAAACTAACAATTTCTAAGTCATAATTTTAATTTTTTTTTTAAGTGGGTATAGGATTACACAAAAACCACTTTGATTAACAACGTTTTCTGTTGCAACCATATGCAACTAACCTTAAATATTATTTTTAAAAAATCATACAATGTAATGTAAACATAACCTAACAATTTCTAAGTCATAATTTTAATTTTTTTTTTAGAGGGTATAATGTACACTAACCCCACTTTGCTTAATAACGATTTATTGTGCAAAGATTTTGCAACTAACCTTAAATATTATTTTTACAAAATCATACAATGTAATGTTAACATAACCTTACAATTTTTAAGTCATAATTTGAATTTATTTTTTTTAAAGGGTATAGTTTTACACAAAAACCACTTAATTAATAACGTTTTCTGTTGCAATCATATGCAACTAACCTTAAATATTATTTTTAAAAAATCATACAATGTAATGTAAACATAACCTAACAATTTCTAAGTCATAATTTTAATTTTTTTTTAAGTGGGTATAGTTTACACAAAAACCACTTTGATTAATAACGTTTTCTGTTGCAACCATATGCAACTAACCTTAAATATTATTTTTAAAAAATCATACAATGTAATGTAAACATAACCTAACAATTTCTAAGTCATAATTTGAATTTTTTTTTTTAAAGGTATAGTTTTTACACAAAACCACTTTAATTAATAACGTTTTCTGTTGCAACCATATGCAACTAACCTTAAATATTATTTTTAAAAAATCATACAATGTAATGTAAACATAACCTAACAATTTCTAAGTCATAATTTAATTTTTTTTTTTTTAAGGTTATAGTTTTACACAAAAACCACTTTATTAATAACGTTTTCTGTTGCAACCATATGCAACTAACCTTAATATATTTTTAAAAAATCATACAATGTAATGTAAACATAACCTAACAATTTCTAAGTCATAAGTCATAATTTAATTTTTTTTTTAGTGGGTATAGTTTTCACAAAAAACCACTTGATTAATAACGTTTTCTGTTGCAACCATATGCAACTAACCTTAAATATTATTTTTAAAAAATCATACAATGTAATGTAAACATAACCTAACAATTTCTAAGTCATAATTTTAATTTTTTTTTTAGTAGGTTTAGTTTACACAAAAACCACTTTGATTAATAACGTTTTCTGTTGCAACCATATGCAACTAACCTTAAATATTATTTTTAAAAAATCATACAATGTAATGTAAACATAACCTAACAATTTCTAAGTCATAATTTTAATTTTTTTTTAAGGGTTATAGTTACACAAAACCACTTTGATTAATAACGTTTTCTGTTGCAACCATATGCAACTAACCTTAAATATATTTTTAAAAAATCATACAATGTAATGTAAACATAACCTAACAATTTCTAAGTCATAATTTTAATTTTTTTTTTTTTAAAGGGTATAGTTTTACACACAAAAACCACTTTAATTAATAACGTTTTCTGTTGCAACCATATGCAACTAACCTTAAATATTATTTTTAAAAAATCCAATGTAATGTAAACATAACCTAACAATTTCTAAGTCATAATTTGAATTTTTTTTTTTAAAGGGTATAGTTTTACACAAAACCACTTTAATTAATAACGTTTTCTGTTGCAACAATATGCAACTAACCTTAAATATTTTTAAAAAATCATACAATGTAATGTAAACATAACCTAACAATTTCTAAGTCATAATTTTAATTTTTTTTTAAGTGGGTATAGGATTACACAAAACCACTTTGATTAATAACGTTTTCTGTTGCAACCATATGCAACTAACCTTAAATATTATTTTTAAAAAATCATACAATGTAATGTAAACATAACCTAACAATTTCTAAGTCATAATTTTAATTTTTTTTTTTAGAGGGTATAATGTACACTAACCCCACTTTGATTAATAACGATTTATTGTGCAAAGATTTGCAACTAACCTTAAATATTATTTTTAAAAAATCATACAATGTAATGTAAACATAACCTAACAATTTCTAAGTCATAATTTGAATTTTTTTTTTTAAAGGGTATAGTTTTACACAAAAACCACTTTAATTAATAACGTTTTCTGTTGCAATCATATGCAACTAACCTTAAATATTATTTTTAAAAATCATACAATGTAATGTAAACATAACCTAACAATTTCTAAGTCATAATTTTAATTTTTTTTTTAAGTGGGTATAGGATTACACAAAAACCACTTTGATTAATAACGTTTTCTGTTGCAACCATATGCAACTAACCTTAAATATTATTTTTAAAAAATCATTAATGTAATGTAAACATAACCTAACAATTTCTAAGTCATAATTTGAATTTTTTTTTTTAAAGGGTATAGTTTTACACAAAAACCACTTTATTAATAACGTTTTCTGTGCACCATATGCAACTAACCTTAATATAATTTTAAAAAAATCATACAATGTAATGTAAACATAACCTAACAATTTCTAAGTCATAATTGAATTTTTTTTTTTTTAAAGGGTATAGTTTTACACAAAAACCACTTTATTAATAACGTTTTCTGTTGCAACATATGCAACTAACCTTAAATATTATTTTTAAAAAATCATACAATGTAATGTAAACATAACCTAACAATTTCTAAGTCATAATTTTAATTTTTTTTTTAGTGGGTATAGGTTTTACAAAAAACAAACTTTGATTAATAACGTTTTCTGTTGCAACCATATGCAACTAACCTTAAATATTATTTTTAAAAATCATACAATGTAATGTAAACATAACCTAACAATTTCTAAGTCATAATTTTAATTTTTTTTTTAAGTGGGTATAGGATTACACAAAACCACTTTGATTAATAACGTTTTCTGTTGCAACCATATGCAACTAACCTTAAATATTATTTTTTAAAAATCATACAATGTAATGTAAACATAACCTAACAATTTCTAAGTCATAATTTTAATTTTTTTTAAGTGGGTATAGTTTACACAAAACCACTTTGATTAATAACGTTTTCTGTGCAACCATATGCAACTAACCTTAAATATTATTTTTAAAAAATCATACAATGTAATGTAACATAACCTAACAATTTCTAAGTCATAATTTTAATTTTTTTTTTTAAAGGGTATAGTTTTACACAAAAACCACTTTATTAATAACGTTTTCTGTGTGCAACCATATGCAACTAACCTTAAATATTATTTTTAAAAAATCATACAATGTAATGTAAACATAACCTAACAATTTCTAAGTCATAATTTTAATTTTTTTTTTTAAGAGGGTATAATGTACACTAAAACCCACTTTGATTAATAACGATTTATTGTGCAACATTTGCAACTAACCTTAAATATTATTTTTAAAAAATCATACAATGTAATGTAAACATAACCTAACAATTTCTAAGTCATAATTTGAATTTTTTTTTTTTAAGGGTATAGTTTTACACAAAAACCACTTTAATTAATAACGTTTTCTGTTGCAATCATATGCAACTAACCTTAATATTATTTTTAAAAAATCATACAATGTAATGTAAACATAACCTAACAATTTCTAAGTCATAATTTTAATTTTTTTTTTTGGGTTTAGGATTACACAAAAACCACTTTGATTAATAACGTTTTCTGTTGCAACCATATGCAACTAACCTTAAATATTATTTTTAAAAAATCATACAATGTAATGTAAACATAACCTAACAATTTCTAAGTCATAATTTTAATTTTTTTTTTTAGTGGGTATAGGATTACACAAAAACCACTTTGATTAATAACGTTTTCTGGTGCAACCATATGCAACTAACCTTAAATATTATTTTTAAAAATCATACAATGTAATGTAAACATAACCTAACAATTTCTAAGTCATAATTTGAATTTTTTTTTTTTAAAGGGTATAGTTTTACACAAAAACCACTTTAATTAATAACGTTTTCTGTTGCAAATATTTGCAACTAACCTTAAATATTATTTTTAAAAATCATACAATGTAATGTAAACATAACCTAACAATTTCTAAGTCATAATTTTAATTTTTTTTTTAAGTGGGTATAGGATTACACAAAAACCACTTTGATTAATAACGTTTTCTGTTGCAACCATATGCAACTAACCTTAAATATTATTTTTAAAAAATCATATAATGTAATGTAAACATAACCTAACAATTTCTAAGTCATAATTTGAATTTTTTTTTTAAAGGGTATAGTTTTACACAAAAACCACTTTAATTAATAACGTTTTCTGTTGCAACATATGCAACTAACCTTAAATATTATTTTTAAAAAATCATACAATGTAATGTAAACATAACCTAACAATTTCTAAGTCATAATTTTAATTTTTTTTTTAGTGGGTATAGGTTTTCACAAAAACACTTTGATTAATAACGTTTTCTGTTGCAACCATATGCAACTAACCTTAAATATATTTTTAAAAAATCATTAATGTAATGTAAACATAACCTAACAATTTCTAAGTCATAATTTTAATTTTTTTTTTTTAGAGGGTAATAATGTACACTAACCCCACTTTGTTTAATAACGATTTATTGTGAAAAGATTTGCAACTAACCTTAAATATAATTTTTAAAAATCATACAATGTAATGTAAACATAACCTAACAATTTCTAAGTCATAATTTTAATTTTTTTTTTAAAGGGTATAGTTTTACACAAAAACCACTTTAATTAATAACGTTTTCTGTTGCAATCATATGCAACTAACCTTAAATATTATTTTTAAAAAATCATACAATGTAATGTAAACATAACCTAACAATTTCTAAGTCATAATTTTAATTTTTTTTTTTTAAGTGGGTATAGATTACACAAAAACCACTTTGATTAATAACGTTTTCTGTTGCAACCATATGCAACTAAACCTAATTATTTTTAAAAAATCATACAATGTAATGTAAACATAACCTAACAATTTCTAAGTCATAATTTTAATTTTTTTTTTTAGAGGGTAATAATGTACACTAACCCCACTTTGTTTAATAACGATTTATTGTGCAAAGATTTGCAACTAACCTTAAATATAATTTTTAAAAATCATACAATGTAATGTAAACATAACCTAACAATTTCTAAGTCATAATTTGAATTTTTTTTTTAAAGGGTATAGTTTTACACAAAAACCACTTTAATTAATAACGTTTTCTGTTGCAATCATATGCAACTAACCTTAAATATTATTTTTAAAAAATCATACAATGTAATGTAAACATAACCTAACAATTTCTAAGTCATAATTTTAATTTTTTTTTTAAGTGGGTTTAGGATTACACAAAAACCACTTTGATTAATAACGTTTTCTGTGTGCAACCATATGCAACTAACCTTAAATATTATTTTTAAAAAATCATACAATGTAATGTAAACATAACCTAACAATTTCTAAGTCATAATTTTAATTTTTTTTTTAAGTGGTATAGTTTACACAAAACCACTTTGATTAATAACGTTTTCTGTTGCAACCATATGCAACTAACCTTAAATATTATTTTTAAAAAATCATACAATGTAATGTAAACATAACCTAACAATTTCTAAGTCATAATTTTAATTTTTTTTTTTTAGTGGGTATAGTTTTCACAAAAAACTTTGATTAATAACGTTTTCTGTTGCAACCATATGCAACTAACCTTAAATATTATTTTTAAAAATCATTTAATGTAATGTAAACATAACCTAACAATTTCTAAGTCATTAATTTTAATTTTTTTTTAAGTGGGTTTAGGATACACACAAAACCACTTTGATTAATAACGTTTTCTGTTGCAACCATATGCAACTAACCTTAAATATTATTTTTAAAAAATCATACAATGTAATGTAAACATAACCTAATAATTTCTAAGTCATAATTTGAATTTTTTTTTTTTAAAGGGTATAGTTTTACACAAAAACCACTTTAATTAATAACGTTTTCTGGTGCAACAATATGCAACTAACCTTAAATATTATTTTAAAAAAATCATTTAATGTAATGTAAACATAAACTAACAATTTCTAAGTCATAATTTTAATTTTTTTTTTTAAGTGGTATAGGATTTACACAAAAACCACTTTGATTAATAACGTTTTCTGTTGCAACCATATGCAACTAACCTTAAAATATTATTTTTAAAAATCATACAATGTAATGTAAACATAACCTAACAATTTCTAAGTCATAATTTTAATTTTTTTTTTTTAGAGGGTAATAATGTACACTAACCCCACTTTGCTTAATAACGATTTATTGTGCAAAGATTTTGCAACTAACCTTAAATATTATTTTTACAAAATCATACAATGTAATGTTAACATAACCTTACAATTTTTAAGTCATAATTTGAATTTATTTTTTTTAAAGGGTATAGTTTTACACAAAAACCACTTTAATTAATAACGTTTTCTGTTGCAATCATATGCAACTAACCTTAAATATTATTTTTAAAAAATCATACAATGTAATGTAAACATAACCTAAAATTTCTAAGTCATAATTTTAATTTTTTTTTTAAAGGGTATAGTTTTACACAAAACCACTTAATTAATAACGTTTCTGTTGCAACCATATGCAACTAACCTTAAATATTATTTTTAAAAAATCATACAATGTAATGTAAACATAACCTAACAATTTCTAAGTCATAATTTTAATTTTTTTTTTTAGGGGTATAGGATTACACAAAAACCACTTTGATTAATAACGTTTTCTGTTGCAACCATATGCAACTAACCTTAAATATTATTTTTAAAAAATCATACAATGTAATGTAAACATAACCTAACAATTTCTAAGTCATAATTTGAATTTTTTTTTTTTAAGGGTATAGTTTTACACAAAAACCACTTTGATTAATAACGTTTTCTGTTGCAACCATATGCAACTAACCTTAAATATTATTTTTAAAAAATCATACAATGTAATGTAAACATAACCTAACAATTTCTAAGTCATAATTTTAATTTTTTTTTTTTAGAGGGTATAATGTACACAAAAACCACTTTGTTTAATAACGTTTTCTTGTGCAAAGATATGCAACTAACCTTAAATATATTTTTAAAAAATCATACAATGTAATGTAAACATAACCTAACAATTTCTAAGTCATAATTTTAATTTTTTTTTTAAGTGGGTATAGGATTACACAAAACCCACTTTGATTAATAACGTTTTCTGTTGCAACCATATGCAACTAACCTTAAATATTATTTTTAAAAAATCATACAATGTAATGTAAACATAACCTAACAATTTCTAAGTCATAATTTTAATTTTTTTTTTTAGTGGGTATAGGTTTTCACAAAAACACTTTGATTAATAACGTTTTCTGTTGCAACCATATGCAACTAACCTTAAATATTATTTTTAAAAAATCATACAATGTAATGTAAACATAACCTAACAATTTCTAAGTCATAATTTGAATTTTTTTTTTTAAAGGGTATAGTTTTACACAAAACCACTTTAATTAATAACGTTTTCTGTGCAACCATATGCAACTAACCTTAAATATTATTTTTAAAAAATCATACAATGTAATGTAAACATAACCTAACAATTTCTAAGTCATAATTTTAATTTTTTTTTTAAGTGGGTATGGATTACACAAAACCACTTTGATTAATAACGTTTTCTGTTGCAACCATATGCAACTAACCTTAAATATTATTTTTAAAAAATCATACAATGTAATGTAAACATAACCTAACAATTTCTAAGTCATAATTTGAATTTTTTTTTTTTTAAGGGTATAGTTTTACACAAAAACCACTTTAATTAATAACGTATTCTGTTTTCTGTTGCAACCATATGCAACTAACCTTAATATTATTTTTAAAAAATCATACAATGTAATGTAAACATAACCTAACAATTTCTAAGTCATAATTTTAATTTTTTTTTTAAGTGTTATAGTTTTACACAAAACCACTTTGATTAATAACGTTTTCTGTTGCAAAACCATATGCAACTAACCTTAAATATTATTTTTAAAAAATCATACAATGTAATGTAAACATAACCTAACAATTTCTAAGTCATAATTTGAATTTTTTTTTTTTAAGTGGGTATAGTTTTACACAAAAACCACTTTGATTAATAACGTTTTCTGTTGCAACCATATGCAACTAACCTTAAATATTATTTTTAAAAAATCATACAATGTAATGTAAACATAACCTAACAATTTCTAAGTCATAATTTTATTTTTTTTTTTTAGAGGGTATTATGTACACTAACCCCACTTTGTTTAATAACGATTTATGTGCAAAGATTTTGCAACTAACCTTAAATATTATTTTTAAAAAATCATACAATGTAATGTAAACATAACCTAACAATTTCTAAGTCATAATTTTAATTTTTTTTAAGTGGGTATAGGATTACACAAAAACCCCTTTGATTAATAACGTTTTCTGTTGCAACCATATGCAACTAACCTTAAATATTATTTTAAAAAAATCATACAATGTAATGTAAACATAACCTAACAATTTCTAAGTCATAATTTTAATTTTTTTTTTAGTGGGTATAGGTTTTCACAAAAAACACTTTGATTAATAACGTTTTCTGTTGCAACCATATGCAACTAACCTTAAATATTATTTTTAAAAAATCATACAATGTAATGTAAACATAACCTAACAATTTCTAAGTCATAATTTGAATTTTTTTTTTTTAAGGGTATAGTTTACACAAAAACCACTTTGATTAATAGTTTTCTGTTTGCAACCATATGCAACTAACCTTAAATATTATTTTTAAAAATCATACAATGTAATGTAAACATAACCTAACAATTTCTAAGTCATAATTTTTAATTTTTTTTTTAAGTGGGTATAGGATTACACAAAACCACTTTGATTAATAACGTTTCTGTTGCAACCATATGCAACTAACCTTAAATATTATTTTTAAAAAATCATACAATGTAATGTAACATAACCTAACAATTTCTAAGTCATAATTTGAATTTTTTTTTTTTAAAGGGTATGTTTTACACAAAACCACTTTAATTAATAACGTTTTCTGTTGCAATCATATGCAACTAACCTTAAATATTATTTTTAAAAAATCATACAATGTAATGTAAACATAACCTAACAATTTCTAAGTCATATTTTAATTTTTTTTTTAGTGGGTATAGTTTT
>NW_021014622.1:0-69794 GCF_003676215.2 Rhopalosiphum maidis
GTTTTTTTGATGTTTCTGAGTTTGCTGCTGTACGGGAATAGAATCCCAGTGATTTTGCCATGTTTTTATAATCTGTTTTGGGTTCATTCGTGAAATCTTTATTTGGAATTTTATTCATGAAGGAGAGGTTGTGGATGTAACCGCTTCATTCGCCATTTGGTCGGCTTTTTCATTCCGGGGATACCTATGTGAGAAGGGACCCACATAAACTTAATATTGTTTTCGATGAGGAAATGAGGTCTTTGGTTAGTTGGATTACTTCATTTTGAGGGTGGTGATCTTGTAGTGAGACCAGGGCGTTGAGATAATTAGATAATTAAACCATTTATTTCTGACAGACCTCAAAAAGTAAGAATAAACGGATTACTTAGTGATGAAAAAAGACAAATTGTTTCTCAGTACCTCAAGGTACAGTACTTGACCCTGTCTTATTTATCATATACATAAACAGACTTTTAAATATAAAGCTTAATACTGAAATGTTTTGTTTTGCAGACGATACAGTTATTCTGATTAAAAGTCATGACCATGAAAATTTATACAAAATAGCTAATAACTGTTTATGCAGTTAAAGACTAACGTGATAACAATAATTTATAGCTACATTTATTTAAATCTAAATATATTGTCTTTAATATTACGAATAGTTCATATATTAAAGATACTGATTTTTCCCCGTGTGTGCACTCTATAAATTTAAAAATTTAAATCATCTTTGTGATTGTTTACCTTTAGATAAAGTTTATTGTATTAAACATCTTGGAGTAAAATTTGACCATAAACTAAAATTTATTGAACATATTTATTATGTAAATAGTCTTCTTAGAAAGTTATTATATAAGTTCCGATTGTTCAAAAATATGTTGGATTAGAACTCTAAAAGTTATCTATTTAGGTCTTGTGCAATCAGTTTTCTCGTACGGTATTCAATATGGGGATGTACATACTCCATACATGTTAATGTTATATTTATTACTATTAATTTATCGATTAAAATTGTATTTGGAAAACCAAAATCGTATCCTACTTGTTTAATTTATTTAGAGTTGAAAGTTTATGAAAGGGGGATTTTATTGTATATGTTTAAAGTAAATATAAGTCAATTTCAGCCTTTGCATTGTTATAATACTAGAATAAACAGCAACTGTAATCTAAATGTACCACATAATAATACTAATTTTATAACACAGAACCCAATGATTAAAGGTATTCTTTTATTACGGAAATATAATATTAACTTAGCTAATTTGATACCTTAAACAGTTATAAGAAACATATCTATATGATATCTTATCCTGACTGTAAATGTCAATAATATTATGTCTTTTTTTTTTATTTTGTCACACCTTGTTATGTACTCAACATTTTGGTTTAATTTTTTTTAGTTTACTTTTATATACCTAACATGAACACAGCTCATCCGTTTATAAGCATACCTATGCTTATTTGATGCGCTTGCAAAACCTGCTATGTATTGTTTTAGTTATTATTTTGTTTGTTGTTTATTTGTTAAATAAATATATTATTATATGTATTATTAACTACAAATATTTTTGAGTTTATATTTTGTTTTCAACAAAAACTCCAAAGACACAATATTTTGTAATGACATCAACTTCCCTAAAATTTCTTTTAATTCTCTAATATAGTTAGTGAATTTTATTTGTAAGTAAAAACAATTACTCAAATGTTAAATTTATTGTTTCAGCAAAAGCTCTAAAATGGTGCCGATAGTAATGGTTTCTGCCATTCTCAGTAAAGTATGTAAACTTTATGTAATGTAAAGTGAGATAGATATGTTGAAAAGAAAATTTTTATTTCAGAGACGATAGTAGTTCACAGTCTGAGATCAGTTTAAATCCTGTTGGTTCCCTGCAGGAATTATGTATGGCCGCCGTTGTCCATTTCCCAATTACACTTTTCCTGTTGACAAATTAAGAAACACAAAGCAGAGTTTAGAGGTGTGTGTTCCATATCAATTTACAAATGCTCAGGTAAATATTTTTATTTTTTATGATTTTAAATATAAATTTAAAAACAAATTATTAAACAGGCACAGGTATATCTAAGCAAGTAGCTAAAATCAAGCGGCTTACCTAATGTATAAGCAAATAGAAAAATTAACATCAGAAGATTTTAAACAAATTTGGAAAAATGAATATGAATATAAAGATGAAATTCATAACGATCCAAGCTTAATACAGCACCATGAGCTTCCGCACAGCATTAAATTTACTAAATTAGCTTTATCTCATGAATCAGTGACTCATTTGAAATCTTTTTTTGATTCAGGTGCACCTAAAATAACACATTTACAAAAAATAAAGGTAACATATTATTTTGAATAATATAGCTTATTTAGTGCTATTAATTAATATTTCATTATTATTATTATTATTATTATTATCTAGAAAAACTCAACAGCTTCTGATACTTTGAATACAATTTTAAAAATAGAAGATATTACTTTAAAATGTTTGACAGTCTCTTTCAATTCTGGTATGCAATATATTAAATTACAAAATGTTGATATTTTATTTTTACTACATTTTTTCTCAGGTAAAGTGGAAGTTATGATGCAGGTTAATACAATTCCAGTAATTGTGATTTCAGGATCTGGAAAAAGTGTATCTGATGCTCAAGAATCTGCTGCTCGTGTTATTTTGTCATACTTCAAATCTAAACTTAATATTCAGTAATTTAACGTTAAAATATGACTATGTATCTATTTTGTAGTTGTTAGTATCTATATTTTATATTATACTTTATGAACAAAGTGGTCATTAATTATCATACAATAAATTAATATATCCAATTTGTTAATGTATTTTCTAGTTTAATTATAGTAAGAAATTTGACTAATTATTATTTGATTTTTTACGTTATTCTTTTTAATGACTTATTTTGTATTAAAGAAGTGTTTATTTAAAAAATAAAGATAGGAATTGGATGATGGAGACAACTAATGAAAATATGGTATGGATTGATGACCTCCGCTATGTAAAAAGTCAGCAAACATAGAAGATACTGACTGCTCGAAAAACAGATTTCATATAAGTATGAAAGAATTATTATATTAAATAAAGGAAGTCATGGATTCAGTTGCGTATTTTGGATTTTTAATGAGAGTATTATTGTTGTATAATATAAATTAAAATAGAATTAATACCTACTATAAAAACAACAATAATCTTATATCATATATAAATAAGTTACCATGATCATTAAAGTGTGTTATACAGCTAGGTAAAATATTACATCTTTAAAATGATAATATCAATAAAAGCATAATATTTTCTAGATAGCAATCTTAAATTTAAATTTGGTAATGTATAAATAATTTACTGTAATACTGTATTAATTAAAGCTAACATCACAAAACGAAAATGTTCCATGATGTACGTTAGTAAGACAGAGACAGCACATGCGGGTATGACTTCTTCTTAATCCATCGGCCTGCTCTACAGGGTAATCGGCTGAACATATTATATATTATATAATCGTATTGACATATCGTATAAATTATCAATCTATCAGAAATATTGTGCTGATGCGAACAAATTAACTCGCAAGTGGCAAGTAGATTGGTTAGTTGGCTTAAACGTTATAATCAAAAAATTTCAAGTACTTTTAAGACAGCTTTTACGTACGCGATCAAAATATCATAAAATATAATATTATGTATGTCACTATGTCCTTCGATCCGCCGCTTATCAATTCTACTGCTCTCGTTGCTGCGACGACGAATATATTAAAATGATTAAAATTCATTTTCAGGATTAACAGTCAAATAAAAACTGAATATTTTATGAAAAAAATTTGATACACACCAAAAACACTACATTAGGTTAAGTGTTTAAATTTACAATTGATCTTATGTTTTATTTTCATAGGCGTAAATTGGGGGGCTTAGTCACTCTAAAAATGTGTGTAGCCCTCATAATTTTATCAAGTTTTTTAATAAATTTTAGGTTTTTTATTAATAAAAATTATAAAATGTACTGCCTATTTAATTCCTTAACAGTATATCCGAGGTTTGTGTTATATGAACGTTTAATGTTCATGCATGAATTTTGTATTATAATTTATAAATATATAATAACATTAGAATGATTGAGCTATGTTAATATTTATTTTTATAACGACAATGATAACAGGTAATGTATACACAATAAAGGTCCTTACACACTAAGCGAATAGTTCGCGCACGGACGTGATTTTAAATCGCCGCGAACGTTCGCTTAAAATTAAACAGCTCGTATTAAATTAGACCATTCACACTATGTAAAGCAAGCGGATAAAATCCGCAATCGATCGCGCATGTTTAATTTTTGGTGAACATTCGCCCAAAACGGCTAGAATTAAATACGTTGTTTTGACTGGGTCTATTCACACTGGGCGATTGTTCGCGCGCGTTTCCGCGAATATTTTATTTTAAATATCAAAATATTAATATTTGACATTTTAGTGGTCAGTTATTGATAGATCATTCCTGGTGGTAAGTACGTCACATACATCATACGTCTAATCGTCTGAAGTATAAATTTTCATAATTTAAAATTGTTTTTCAATATGAGTTCAGCTAGTTTTGATCTAGAATCTTTTATTATTGAGATGTCTCAAAAAAACTCAATCTGGAATTTAGGTGAGTATTTTTTAACACTCAAAGGTGTTTTTTGATTTTACTATCTAGGTATATATTTTTTTGTGGTTTGAAGTAGTATAGTTTTTTCTACAAAAACATTCACCCTCCAATTTGAATCTAAAAAATGATTATTTAAATAATTAGATTGTTTTATTTAAATTAATATATTGTGTGATCTACATATCATACTTAGAACCAAAAGAGTACCACGACAAAATTGAAAAACAAAAGAGCTGGTTAAAGATTGCAAAGGCTACTCTAAATGATTTTGACAAACTTGAAGCAACCGAGAAAAAAGTAAGTATTTAGGTTAACATAGATTTATTCATTATATTTACTCTATTATTACTTATAAGTTATAAGCATCACAGATTTGTAAAGTATTCAAATAAAAGTTTATTTATAGGTAGGTACCTATTTGTTTTATACTTGAATACTATTCTAATATTATAGTGGGTACTATATAAATTAAAAAACCGAGGAAATCGCTCTTGACAAAATATGAAAAAAAAAGTAATCTTCGCAAGACGCGCGGCTTAATAGTTTTAATAGTTTTAAAATTATGTTGCATGAACAATTAAAAAACAACAATAAATATTTGTGTTGTATTATTGATGTATATATTGAAAAAATTGTAATAATATTTATTAAAATTATAATAAAAATACACATAATATAAGTACATATTATAATGAATCTAATTAGGTATAATTATAAAATAAAAATATAAAAATTATAAAATAACAGTACAACATTAATAATTTAAGTTATCTACCATTATTACCGCTCTCCAACTCTATATTATATAAGGAATTTATACTGTTTAGAACATAGTAAACATAAAGTTAATGAAATTAGAATAATATATTTGTAGAAAAAATAATAGTTAATAATAATAAAAAAAAAACACTGAAGTTGAAAATTATGAATACAATACAACTCCGTATAATATTAAAGGTTAAAAAAATAAGTATAGGTTATATAAGTAAAATAAATGTGTATTCAAACTAGAACTTTATTTTGCCAGCTTAAAACGTATTTTGGGTCATTAAAGTATTTTACGAAATTCTGTCATATATCTTTAGCATTTGAAGATGCATTTCCAACATCAATTTTGTTCGATATATCATCCATTTCACAATTAATCGTATCCTCAATATTAGAACCATCCCTACGACGTACAAAATTATGCAATACGCATGCTGCCTTAGTTATAGACACAGCAACATCTGGTGTTACTAATAAAGTAGAATGGAAAACTCTCCATTTGTTGGACAAAATTCCAAAAGAACACTCTATGTTTTGCTTAGCTCTAGAAAGGCGATAATTAAATATTCTTCTATTGTCGTTCAAACTTCTACCAAGAAAAGGTCTTAATAAACGCTTACTTAACGCAAACGCTTCATCTGCAACGAGTACAAATGGCTGAAAGACACCATCTTCATCTCCAGGTAGACATCTATCTTTAGGGTAGTTTATTTTGTCGGAATATATTTTTTTCAAAAAGGGCTTTGTTTAAGAATATTGCATTTTATCTCTTTCCCAAAAGAACCCACATCAATTACAGTAAAACAATAATTGGAATCCCAAACCCCGAGTATAACCAAAGAAAAAAAATGTTTATAATTGTAGTACTGAGTACCTCTGTTTTTTGGACATTGCAATCTGATGTTTACCATGGACCGCTCCAACCAATTTTCTTCTGAAGATGGTGTCATTTCAGTGGATTGTAACTCGTCCCATAACACTGCACACGTTTCATGAATGACTTTGGCTATAGTCGACACACGCATCAAAAAGTCGAAATGCAATGACGAAAAATTTGTTCCAGTAGCCAAGTATCTAAATTTAAAAAAAGGAAAATTATAAATACTATACATATACATAAAACTATTTATTATTTAAATATTTTATAGTATAAATAAAAAAAAAACCATAAAATTATTGTAATTTATAACATTCGTCATCATAAGCCGCTTGTCCGCGGAAACAGGGTATAGACTTAATCACTCATTATCCTGTAAATATTTTTCAATTGTGTTTGCGGGACGTTAAATTAAACTATAATATGAATTATAAATTCGTATGACTTAAAATTGTTTAACTCGAGTATTTTGTAACTTGTATTCTCATCCCGAAATTGGTAAAATTAAAGCTATAGGTATAAATTTAAAAAAATGTATTAAATTAATTTTTTTAGTTGTACGTGTTTTTTTTTTTGTTTTAAACACCATATTATACATTATACATTTATTATTAAAGTAATAAATAATTTATTATTTATGAATTATTATTTTATTTTATTATTATTTATTACACATTAAGAAATTACATAATTTATTATAATTTTATTCGAATAGGGACCCACGGACGTTGGCCGTTTGGACGTGGGGACAATAAGATGTAAATAAAAATTTAAAGAAAATAAATAATATTTTAATAGATCATCATCAAAATATATTAATCTAACGTAAAAATTGTTCAAAAGTATGACAATAGAACTAAAATATCATTTTTACGCGGAATCGTTTAAAATATTTCTGTGCATTAAAATAAAATGTTGATCATATTTTTAATATTATTACATAAGATAAGTTATATAATTCATAAACTTTTTAGATATTTTAAATAATAAATAACCTTTTTTGATATTGTATTTTAATTGTTGGCGTACCTATTATAATAAAACATTTGTTTTAGATATATTTTTAATTTTATCCATGTATTTAAAACTTTTAAAGTTATTGAACTGCAGAAGAAATGGAAAAATTTGAGGGATACGTATAAAAAAAAAATGTGTGACAAAATCAGGCGAAGCAGTTAATAAAAAAAAAAATACGTATACTCAGAAATTTTAGAGTTTTTGCGACCAACTATGGAAAATAGAAGGTAAATATTAGTACTATTAAGTACTTAAATTATCCTTGAATATATATTGGGATATACTAATTTATAATAAATTATGCATTTTAGAACAAAGGGAAATTACAGTGATGATAAGGAAGAAACAAAGGACGAACAAGGCAATAATAAGGAACATGATGAAACGGTGGAAGGGGATTTCGTTGATGCATATTAAAATTCTATGCGTGCTTCTTCCGATGAAGCACTTACAAATTTAAAAACCATAAAAAAACGTAAAAAAAAAAATTATATTAATTTTGAAGAAGAATTGTTGAAATCTTTAAACAGCCAAAATGAAGAAGAATCCGACACAGATAAATTATTTTTATTGTCGCTCTTGCCCCAAATGAAATCTGTCGGTGGAGACAAAAAGCCAATACTCCACGTTGAGCTAATAAACACTATACAAAGAGTAAAAAACCTTCCTCAAGATAATACAGCAATACATCGCCAGTTATACCAAACCAACTCGTATTCGCGGTCATTATCGGAACCTGCAATATATCCTATTACTAATCCTGCAATGCAATCTACATATCAGTCATCATGGTATTCAAACGGTTTTAATTATACTAATATTTAAATTTATTAGAACCTATTTTTTTTTAATATTTATATATTATTTTACTTATTATATTTTAGACAATTTATCTACACTTGTGTTCTAAAACACCAGTACATTTTATATTTATTTCATAATTATTTTTTCTAAGTGTTTTCTACATTTTTTTAAATATTATTATTTAAGCTAAGGCTGCTAAACATAAATCCTTACTTTTATTTTAGAAATTTTGTTTTGTATTTAAAACTATTTTACATGGGTGAGCACCTATTTGTATTTTGTTCAATAATAGTTATTTAATAGGTATAAGTATGATTTGAATATTTAAAGAATGTATTTAAGAGTTAAGACTGCTATGTAATTTTATTTTTATTTCATAATTAAAATTAATTAATAAATATAATTATATAATCAAATGTGGCTTTGTTTAATAATTAATTTATAGTTTTTCTTTTGTGTACATAACAATTCAATGGAAGATCTATGGATTAATCCCACATGGCCTTTTAGGACAGAATAAAAATTTATCTTACAATATTATTTTTTTGTACATTAAAATTTCTTTTACAGATCCCCCCTAAGAAAAAATTATGTATACGTACTGCTTAAAATATTTATGCAAGTTTAATTATTTTACCTTAATGTCACTGACAATCTTTCCTCGGGTGGTATTGAATTGCGTAGAATTGTATTTTCTTTTTGCAATCCATGCTTAACACGTGATAACTAAGATTTAAAATAACAATTTTCATTTTAATACATATTCATGTGATAATAATAATAATTTTACTTACCAGTTCATCAAATGATGAAATTGACATACGGTAGTTTTTGAACTCATCTGAATGAGATCTTAACATCATAAATGTTACTTGAAATTGGCCTTCACGTGGCCTTTTCAAGTTAAGGGGATGGACTCAATAACGTCTATTTGTTCGTTTTTTCTGTTATATATAATAATATATAAGCAAGGCACACAGTCTGAACACGACTCAAAAAAACCATTTTTTAATGATAAATCATATTTATAAATAAAAAACTTTAATGCACGAACGGTAGTAAGACCATACAGAATGACTAACTATGAGGTAATGATGATTTGGCGCGAATTTTAACCGCGTAAAATTGCATAGTATGTAAGCTTTGTGTTCTATCGAATAAAATTCGAGGCAATTTTAAATCGCGTCCGCGTGCGAACTATTCGCCTAGTGTGTAAGGACCTTAACAAAATAGATTTCTAGAAATGGTATACACGACGTTCGATGTATATAGCGTCTATAATTATCGCTAATTGGAAAAATTATTCCGATCAGATGAAATTTGCAGATGAACATAAATATATAATGTTAAATTAATATAAAGAAAATGTTATTAATGATTAAATTAAAATTTGTAAGGTTTTGTTAAACAAAAAATTTTGTATTAAATAATTTAAGTATTACATTAATTACAATTTATGAAAATCTCGAAAGCCTACACAAATAATTCAAAAGATCATCTTTTGAAAAGTTATTTAATAAGTTAATTATTTGTATCAATTCAATAAAATTATAAATATTTAGAAGTTTAATTCTAACAATATTTTCAAATTTATTATTGAATGCTTCAGATTTTGTTATTAAAAATACATAATTTGTTTACATTTTATATTGCTTCAAAGCTTAAAAATTGAATGCAAGGTTAGTCTAAAAGTATTGTATTATTGAAAAAACATTTTAAAGAACGTTTAATGATAAAAAAATATTTTGTATTTAACTTTTAAGCCGGGGATTAATTGTCCGAGTATAAAATTATGACGGGGGACCAATTGTCCGCATACGACTTTTTTTCGCGGGGACCAATTATCCGCATACTAAATGCTAAAATACAATTTTAAAATTTATAATTAGGGGTGCGGGGGGGGGAAGTCCTCCCTGGGTTTACTTTATGTTTGTAATAAATTTTAGTCTCCCCTTCTAAAAAACCAAATTTAGACATATGGTGTTGAGTGTTTGTAATACTTCAAAACGACATTTAACTTTTCCATATTATATAACATTTTTTTAAGATTTAATCATTACTAAATATAATTTTTTTAAATTAGCTTTTTTTGACTGACTTATAACGAAGTGTTTTTGGTATGATAATTTAATACCAATGATTATACATACTATAGTAATATTAGTAAACAAATTTAAATCTGTTTTAAAATGTATTATCAATTAACTTAATCAATTAATACATTTGGCAAAAAAAACGTCTAAATTTCTATGTTCCTCGTATATTAGACAAAAACAGAAACAGTCGGTGTCGAATCATTCGAATCCCCGTAATTCATTTATACTGCGCTCTTAATCGACCAATGTATACTGTGTACGACAGACGACAGTTGTGTAAGTCATTTAGGAGAACAGGCTTGACTATTAGCGATCACAACGTTAGCGTGCGCACAATTAACCAAACGCCCGCAGCGCTGCGTAACGACTCTGTTCAAATCGCTCGCCACCGAAAACACTAATAGTGAGCAATCTATAGTATTTATAATGAATGATAATACATTAATACGTAATAAATTATGAGAATAAAATACAAATACTTCAATACTTAACAGTTCTTATAATATCATGGATTCATTGGGAGTCATAAATTTAAAATACGTAAGCAGCTGCGAAATAAAAATAATGGCTCATAATTTTAGATTATTCTATAGACTATAGTATGGAATAATAATCGAATAAATCAAATTGTAATGCCAAACACAACTGCTAAATTGGTAGGTATGGGATACTAAATTTATATTATAATGCTGTAAGTACCTGTTGAAAAGTAAAAAATTAAGAAATAAACCACTAATTAGTTATTATAATTTATCGTAGATTAGTCATAGAAATTACGGATAAATTTATGAGTGCTTGTTTTGCTTAAAGAATTTGTGCAGTTGATTTAAGTTAATATATGAATAATAATATTTTATTGTATTTATTTTACGAACGAGACCCATTTTTACATAGACATGTACAGTTTGACGTTAGTTATTAACAAAAAATAGCTTAAAATATAGTACAAAGTAATCTTAACATTAATAAAAACAGAATTTAGAATTTAAATTCAAAACTAATAATTTAACTAATATTGTATATACTAGCACTAGAATAAAAAAATTTAGAAATACAATTCTACAAGATTGTACATTTATACATGTATTTTCTTTATTCGATAATAAATTCACAGTTAATAAATCACTTGTCTTAGAATGTTAATGTTAAAAATAAAAATTGCATTAAGTTGATAAATAAAATGGTAACTGCATAAAATATTTGATTATTTATATGAGTAAAATTAATAACAAAAAAGTAATAATAAAGATACTTAAGTTAAATTAAGACAGTTTATATTCACAGGCACTTTGTATAATGAACCTCAATAGTGAACAGATCAAATTTTACAAGAGAGAATCAGTCTGAAATTATTTATTAAAATAGATAATACTAATGAGAATAACAATGTGGATTTTATTTAATCGAGTGGAAAAAAAAATATTTATACTGTTATTTATATGGAAAATTTAAATAGGTAGTAAAAAGTAAGATAAGAATAAAAGTCATTGAAATAGAAGAATGTGTAATGCTAAATCAAATATTTCCAATCATTTATTCTAATAGGATGTTTCTAAAAATGAAAACTATTTAAAATAATTCGATTTTTTTCCTATACTTGTGCAATACATTTTGTAAACTAAGTTCGACTTAATGCATTCATGTTATCAAAAAAATTAAAACGCTACATCACAGGTAATGTTCTTCTCAATGGGATTCATAATTTTGGTTGTTTTGATTAAAAAATCGAGGGAGTAAAGTTGTCCCGCGTAAAACAGTTTTCAACCATGTTACGCGTATATAAAATAGAGACAACACATACAGGTAAAGCATCCTCTTAAGGTTAAATATTAACAATTTATAAGGTCTACACATAGTCAGGTTGGCCGAGCGGTCTAAGGCGCCAGATTTAAGCTCTGGTTCCCGAAAGGGAGCGTGGGTTCGAACCCCACACCTGACAAATTTTTTTGTTTATCAAACTTGTTTTAATAAGATTAAAAATTTATTGAAAATAATCCAGGGTGATTATTTTATCATAAAACACTCATTATTCCAAAAAGTATTCATGTCTTTGAAAATATTTTTTACGTAGTTTCAAGTTGTTAAAAAATAGTATTTATTAAAAAATTATATTTTTAAACATTTTTTATTTTTTTGAATAACAACATAGGTTTTTATTTTCATATTCCAAAGCAAAATAATTTACTGAGTACTTTGATATATAAAAATCGAATTTAGGGCGAGTAGTTTATGAGTTATTCGTATTTAAAGTTTTGATGCGCGGAGATCGCCCTAAATTCGATTTTTATGTATCAAAATACTCAGAAAATTATTCTGCTTTGTAATATAAAATTAAAACTATGTTTTCATTCAAAAAAGTAAAAACTTAAACAATTATAAGAATAAAAAATATTTAAAAATATAAATTTTTAATAAAAACGTTATTTTTTTAACAACTTGAAACTATGTAAAAAAATATTTTCAAAAACATTAATACTTTTTGAAATAATGAATGTTTTATGATAAAAGAATCACCCCGTATATTCCTTTAAAAAAATTATAAGAAAAAAGGGTGGGCAAGTGTGGGTATCGATCTGCTGTATAGTAGAGATGGAAAGTAGGTCACTATAATGGATGTGTTAAATTTGAATGCAACGACAGGTATCATTGTATACGAAAAACGATTCTGATCGAAGATGATTTGTTGGTCTAGGATATATATTAATATTATCACCTATAAGTATTTAAATTATAATTTATTTTTTCAACTACTGATGAAAATTTCAAGTTTCTAAGACATACTTTTCGTATGTAAATAATAATGAAAAAATTGGTTTGCGCGGCAATACAACGTGAGTCGAGAACTCAATTATTTTACTAAATTATAATTTATAATATGTATTCAACAACAAGATATATTTAATTTTAAATCACACCATCTTCTTAAGCACATACTTATGAAAAAAATCTGATACTTCGTTCGGCATCCGTAGCGTCAGTCGTCAGTCGGCACAATTGGAAATTACAGAATTATATATAAAACTATCCGCTAAACAATGTATTTATTATTATTTAATGTGAATAAAAACTAAATTTAAGATCCTAAAGTATAAAAAAATTTAATTGTTTTGATCGTTTGACATATTAATTAAGTAAATTGATTTATATTTCGTGATTTGGGGGGGGGGGTATCGCTCCCATGGCCTCGCTTATATCCGCGCCTATACGTTTTTATGTTTCTATTCCGTGATTAACAGTTTATATGATTTTAAATTAAACTAAAAACCGATAGCGTGTTTAATACACGTCCAGGATATAATATTATCTGTATTGATTCTGTAAAATAAAACAGTGTATTTTTTCTACGCGTGTAAATAATATATAAATTTAAGAAAAAAAGTCAAGCGAACTGCCGGATATAGGTATTAATGGTATTATATATACACATTTATACATATTATGGACAATTTGTCGCATTATTACTTCGTGTGTTCGAAAATCTACCACTTTAGCAGGGTGTCATTTGACCGATGTATTATGGGACATATTTTGACGAAGTCTGCAGTGGCGTCGCAGAGACGACGTTTTTGTTAATATTCTGTATAGGCGCCAATGAACATATTATTACAATTTCTATAACAATAATTAAGTTGTATATAGAACGTATATTTAATATATTTTTGTGGTGTACCGTGTACCTACCTAAGACCTAACTATATTCATGCACGGATTTCTGTCGTCAAGATAATAAAATAAATAACAATGTATGCTGACAACTGCAACCTCATTGAACGTTTAATCATAGTTATTCATTTATGTATATGTATATATATTTTTTAAAATCAGATAAAATATTAATATTTTTTTAGTATAAGGCACTACAAATATATGGTCTACTTAACTTTGCAAAACGTTCAATTTTTCTTAGAGATAATATAAGTTATTTTAAAAAATATAAAATTAAAATTGATAAAGGGCTCTTACAGACACCAACATTGCTTTCTTCATTTTCGGAAAATATAAGATTGAATTATAAGAATTTTCCTATATAAATGCTATGTTGAATAAACCAAACTTTAAAATTATTATTAAATAATAAAAATCAACAAAGAATATTAAAATGTTTAATTTTAGCAAATTTAATTGATTGGAATCCAAGTTACAACTCATAAAATATATTGTGTAGAATAAATTTTATCATTGGAAAATATTCAATTAATACATATACATTATTATTATTTCACTAGATATTGTATTCATTGTATTGCACATGTTGATTTGAAAAAATCTTACTTGTTGATATGTAAATAAGCTTAATAGAATTTAACTATACTATCAGTTACCAGTGTACTTATTGTGTTTGCTTAATTTTAACAGGATATACTACTTACCATGCACTCTGAATTAACTTTTTTGATTATTGTAAATAAACCATAAAAAATGGTTTAATCAAAATTATCAAATACTAAATTTTTAAAAAAAATAAAGTTTATTAACTATGCAACAACCGCTTTTAAATCTAGATATTTTCTTTTCCATGTTCAATAGGTACCTACAATTCAACACTAGTATAATAGAATAGTTTACAAAAAAAATAAATAATTTTTCAGTAGATATCTAGATAAAAAGTTTTCAATTATTTATCTTCATCTATATTCTATATACTTCAAGATTTTATCTTCATACAAAACTAGTTAGATATTTATAGACTGGTTAAGGCTCAGTATTTATTTTTTTTTTCAAAAAATTTGTGTGGAACACTTATAGTATTTTAGAATTTAAATAAGACTATTTTTAGGGTAAAAAGCATATTGTAGAATGAATTTATGATAATCATTGTTTAGATAAAAAGGGCTAATAATTATCTCATGTATTTTTTTTTATGTACTTTTGGTAAATACAGATATTGTATCTTTTAACTATTATCATATATTATAAAATAAAAAATATTAGTTAATAACAGCAATTTATATTGTTTATGTATACTTAACTGGCAAGATTTAATATATTAACTGAATAATTTATTATAATAATTTCATTTAAATATATAAATTTTATACATTTCTCAAACTAATCATTTAATTGCATGTTTTATTGTGTTAATAAATTAGCAGGTAAAGATGAATAATTAACAGTTAATAATGTTAAATAAGAATGATTTTCTCTATCTAGTGGTCAAGGTTTCAATAATTTAACTTAATTTCTCTAATAATCATTTAAAAATATAAATATTACATATTTATCTCCATGTTTTATAGTAATCAGAAAAATCAGGTAACAATGTAAAAAGTAATAGTTAATTATGGAAAATAAGAATGATAATCGATATCTAACTGTTAAGGTTTGAATATTTTAACTTAATATTTGATTTCTAAAATATTCATTATAATATATAAATTTTATACATTTATCAAAATAATCATTTAATTGCATGTTTTATTGTGTTAATATATTAGCAGCTAAAGTTGTATAAATAAGTTAATTATGGAATATAAGAATGATTTTCTATATTTAATGGTCATGGTTTCAATAATTTCACTTGATATTTTATTTCTGACATATTCATTGAAAAATATAAATATTACACATTTATCTGCATGTTTTATACTAATCAGAAAAATCAGGTAACAATGTAAAAAGTAATATTTCAGTATGAAAAATAAGAATGATAATCGATATCTAACTGTCAAGGTGTGAATATTATAACTTAACATTTGATTTATAAAATATTCATTATAATTTATAAATTTTATACATTTCTCAAAATAATCATTTAATTACATGTTATATTGTGTTTATAAATTAGGAGGTAAAATTGTATAAATAACAGTTAATAAAGTAAATAAGAATGGTTTTCTCTATCTAGTGGTCAAGGTTTCAATAATTTAACTTAATTTCTCTAATAATCATTCAAATATATAAATATTACACATTTATCTGTATGTTTTATAGTAATTAGAAAAATTAGGTAACAATGTATAAATAATATTTCAGTATGAAAAATAAGAATGATAATCGATATCTAACTGTCAAGGTGTGAATATTATAACTTAACATTTGATTTATAAAATATTCATTATAATTTATAAATTTTATACATTTATCAAAATAATCATTTAATTACATGTTTTATAGTGATTAGAATTATTAGGTATTATTTTAAAAATATTAGTTAATAACAGCAATTTATATTGTTTATGTATACTTAACTGGCAAGATTTAATATATTAACTGAATAATTTATTATAATAATTTCATTTAAATATATAAATTTTATACATTTCTCAAAATAATCATTTAATTACATGTTATATTGTGTTTATAAATTAGGAGGTAAAATTGTATAAATAACAGTTAATAAAGTAAATAAGAATGGTTTTCTCTATCTAGTGGTCAAGGTTTCAATAATTTAACTTAATTTCTCTAATAATCAGTTAAAAATATAAATATTACATATTTATCTCCATGTTTTATAGTAATCAGAAAAAACAGGTAACAATGTAATAAGTAATAGTTAATTATGGAAAATTAGAATGATAATCGATATCTAACTGTCAAGGTGTAAATGTTTTAACTTTATATTTGATTTCTAAAATATTCATTTAAAAATATAAATATTACACATTTATCAAAATAATCATTTAATTACATGTTTTATAGTGATTAGAATTAATAGGTATTATTTTAAAAATATTAGTTAATAACAGCAAATTATATTGTTTAAGTATACCTAACTGGCAAGATTTAATATATTAACTGAATAATTCATTATAATAAATTCATTTAAATATATAAATTTTATACATTTCTCAAAATAATCATTTAATTACATGTTATATTGTGTTTATAATTTAGGAGGTAAAATTGTATAAATAACAGTTAATAAAGTAAATAAGAATGGTTTTCTCTACCTAATGGTCTAAGTTTCAAAATTTTAACTTAATATTTAATATCTATCATATTCATTTAAAAATATAAATGTTACACATTTACCCGCATGTTTTCAAGTAATTAGAAATATCAGTTAGCAATGTATAAATAACATTTGAGTATGAACAATAAGAATGATTATCTATATTTAATGGCCATGGTTTCAATAATTTTACTTTATATTTAATTTCTCTCACATTCATTCAAATATATAAATATTACACATTTATCTGTATGTTTTATAGTAATTAGAAAAATTAGGTAACAATGTATAAATAATATTTAAGTATGAAAAATAATAATGATTATTGCTATCTAACTGTCAAGGTTTGAATATTATAACTTAACATTTGATTTATAAAATATTCATTATAATTTATAAATTTTATACATTTATCAAAATAATCATTTAATTACATGTTTTATAGTGATTAGAATTATTAGGTATTATTTTAAAAATATTAGTTAATAACAGCAATTTATATTGTTTATGTATACTTAACTGGCAAGATTTAATATATTAACTGAATAATTTATGATAATAATTTCATTTAAATATATAAATTTTATACATTTCTCAAATTAATCATTTAATTGCATGTTTTATTGTGTTAATAAATTAGCAGGTAAAGATGTATAATTAACATTTAATAATGTTAAATAAGAATGATTTTCTCTATCTAGTGGTCAAGGTTTCAATAATTTAACTTAATTTCTCTAATAATCATTTAAAAAAATAAATATTACATATATATCTCCATGTTTTATAGTAATCAGAAAAATCAGGTAACAATGTAAAAGTAATAGTTAATTATGGAAAATAAGAATGATAATCGATATCTAACTGTTAAGGTTTGAATATTTTAACTTAATATTTGATTTCTAAAATATTCATTTAAAAATATAAATATTACACATTTATCAAAATAATCATTTAATTACATGTTTTATACTGATTAGATTTATTAGGTATAATTTTAAAAATATTAGTTAATAACAGCAAATTATATTGTTTAAGTATACCTAACTGGCAAGATTTAATATATTAACTGAATAATTCATTATAATAAATTCATTTAAATATATAAATTTTATACATTTCTCAAAATAATCATTTAATTACATGTTATATTGTGTTTATAAATTAGGAGGTAAAATTGTATAAATAACAGTTAATAAAGTAAATAAGAATGGTTTTCTCTACCTAATGGTCTAAGTTTCAAAATTTTAACTTAATATTTAATATCTATCATATTCATTTAAAAATATAAATGTTACACATTTACCCGCATGTTTTATAGTAATTAGAAATATCAGTTAGCAATGTATAAATAACATTTGAGTATGAACAATAAGAATGATTATCTATATTTAATGGCCATGGTTTCAATAATTTTACTTTATATTTAATTTCTCTCACATTCATTCAAATATATAAATATTACACATTTATCTGTATGTTTTATAGTAATTAGAAAAATTAGGTAACAATGTATAAACAATATTTAAGTATGAAAAATAATAATGATTATTGCTATCTAACTGTCAAGGTTTGAATATTATAACTTAACATTTGATTTATAAAATATTCATAATAATTTATAAATTTTATACATTTATCAAAATAATCATTTAATTACATGTTTTATAGTGATTAGAATTATTAGGTATTATTTTAAAAATATTAGTTAATAACAGCAATTTATATTGTTTATGTATACTTAACTGGCAAGATTTAATATATTAACTGAATAATTTATGATAATAATTTCATTTAAATATATAAATTTTATACATTTCTCAAATTAATCATTTAATTGCATGTTTTATTGTGTTAATAAATTAGCAGGTAAAGATGTATAATTAACATTTAATAATGTTAAATAAGAATGATTTTCTCTATCTAGTGGTCAAGGTTTCAATAATTTAACTTAATTTCTCTAATAATCAGTTAAAAATATAAATATTACATATTTATCTCCATGTTTTATAGTAATCAGAAAAAACAGGTAACACTGTAATAAGTAATAGTTAATTATGGAAAATAAGAATGATAATCGATATCTAACTGTCAAGGTGTGAATGTTTTAACTTTATATTTGATTTCTAAAATATTCATTTAAAAATATAAATATTACACATTTATCAAAATAATCATTTAATTACATGTTTTATAGTGATTAGAATTAATAGGTATTATTTTAAAAATATTAGTTAATAACAGCAAATTATATTGTTTAAGTATACCTAACTGGCAAGATTTAATATATTAACTGAATAATTTATGATAATAATTTCATTTAAATATATAAATTTTATACATTTCTCAAATTAATCATTTAATTGCATGTTTTATTGTGTTAATAAATTAGCAGGTAAAGATGTATAATTAACATTTAATAATGTTAAATAAGAATGATTTTCTCTATCTAGTGGTCAAGGTTTCAATAATTTAACTTAATTTCTCTAATAATCAGTTAAAAATATAAATATTACATATTTATCTCCATAATTTATAGTAATCAGAAAAAACAGGTAACACTGTAATAAGTAATAGTTAATTATGGAAAATAAGAATGATAATCGATATCTAACTGTCAAGGTGTGAATGTTTTAACTTTATATTTGATTTCTAAAATATTCATTTAAAAATATAAATATTACACATTTATCAAAATAATCATTTAATTACATGTTTTATAGTGATTAGAATTATTAGGTATTATTTTAAAAATATTAGTTAATAACAGCAATTTAAGTTGTTTATGTATACTTAACTGGTAAGATTTAATATATTAACTGAATAATTCATTATAATAAATTCATTTAAATATATAAATTTTATACATTTCTCAAAATAATCATTTAATCACATGTTATATTGTGTTTATAAATTAGGAGGTAAAATTGTATAAATAACAGTTAATAAAGTAAATAAGAATGGTTTTCTCTACCTAATGGTCTAAGTTTCAAAATTTTAACTTAATATTTAATATCTATCATATTCATTTAAAAATATAAATGTTACACATTTACCCGCATGTTTTATAGTAATTAGAAATATCAGTTAGCAATGTATAAATAACATTTGAGTATGAACAATAAGAATGATTATCTATATTTAATGGCCATGGTTTCAATAATTTTACTTTATATTTAATTTCTCTCACATTCATTCAAATATATAAATATTACACATTTATCTGTATGTTTCATAGTAATTAGAAAAATTAGGTAACAATGTATAAATAACAGTTAAGTATGAAAAATAATAATGATTATTGCTATCTAACTGTCAAGGTTTGAATATTATAACTTAACATTTGATTTATAAAATATTCATTATAATTTATAAATTTTATACATTTATCAAAATAATCATTCAATTACATGTTTTATAGTGATTAGAATTATTAGGTATTATTTTAAAAATATTAGTTAATAACAGCAATTTATATTGTTTATGTATACTTAACTGGCAAGATTTAATATATTAACTGAATAATTTATTATAATAATTTCATTTAAATATATAAATTTTATACATTTCTCAAAATAATCATTTAATTACATGTTATATTGTGTTTATAAATTAGGAGGTAAAATTGTATAAATAACAGTTAATAAAGTAAATAAGAATGGTTTTCTCTATCTAGTGGTCAAGGTTTCAATAATTTAACTTAATTTCTCTAATAGTCAGTTAAAAATATAAATATTACATATTTATCTCCATGTTTTATAGTAATCAGAAAAAACAGGTAACAATGTAATAAGTAATAGTTAATTATGGAAAATAAGAATGATAATCGATATCTAACTGTCAAGGTGTGAATGTTTTAACTTTATATTTGATTTCTAAAATATTCATTTAAAAATATAAATATTACACATTTATCAAAATAATCATTTAATTACATGTTTTATAGTGATTAGAATTAATAGGTATTATTTTAAAAATATTAGTTAATAACAGCAAATTATATTGTTTAAGTATACCTAACTGGCAAGATTTAATATATTAACTGAATAATTAATTATAATAAATTCATTTAAATATATAAATTTTATACATTTCTCAAAATAATCATTTAATTACGTGTTATATTGTGTTTATAATTTAGGAGGTAAAATTGTATAAATAACAGTTAATAAAGTAAATAAGAATGGTTTTCTCTACCTAATGGTCTAAGTTTCAAAATTTTAACTTAATATTTAATATCTATCATATTCATTTAAAAATATAAATGTTACACATTTACCCGCATGTTTTATAGTAATTAGAAATATCAGTTAGCAATGTATAAATAACATTTGAGTATGAACAATAAGAATGATTATCTATATTTAATGGCCATGGTTTCAATAATTTTACTTTATATTTAATTTCTCTCACATTCATTCAAATATATAAATATTACACATTTATCTGTATGTTTTATAGTAATTAGAAAAATTAGGTAACAATGTATAAATAATATTT
Organism: Rhopalosiphum maidis; assembly: GCF_003676215.2. Lineage (NCBI taxonomy): Eukaryota > Metazoa > Arthropoda > Insecta > Hemiptera > Aphididae > Rhopalosiphum > Rhopalosiphum maidis. The sequence continues at coordinate 21,597 of NW_021014622.1, forward strand.
AAGTATGAAAAATAATAATGATTATTGCTATCTAACTGTCAAGGTTTGAATATTATAACTTAACATTTGATTTATAAAATATTCATTATAATTTATAAATTTTATACATTTATCAAAATAATCATTTAATTACATGTTTTATAGTGATTAGAATTATTAGGTATTATTTTAAAAATATTAGTTAATAACAGCAATTTATATTGTTTATGTATACTTAACTGGCAAGATTTAATATATTAACTGAATAATTTATGATAATAATTTCATTTAAATATATAAATTTTATACATTTCTCAAATTAATCATTTAATTGCATGTTTTATTGTGTTAATAAATTAGCAGGTAAAGATGTATAATTAACATTTAATAATGTTAAATAAGAATGATTTTCTCTATCTAGTGGTCAAGGTTTCAATAATTTAACTTAATTTCTCTAATAATCATTTAAAAAAATAAATATTACATATATATCTCCATGTTTTATAGTAATCAGAAAAATCAGGTAACAATGTAAAAAGTAATAGTTAATTATGGAAAATAAGAATGATAATCGATATCTAACTGTTAAGGTTTGAATATTTTAACTTAATATTTGATTTCTAAAATATTCATTTAAAAATATAAATATTACACATTTATCAAAATAATCATTTAATTACATGTTTTATACTGATTAGATTTATTAGGTATAATTTTAAAAATATTAGTTAATAACAGCAAATTATATTGTTTAAGTATACCTAACTGGCAAGATTTAATATATTAACTGAATAATTCATTATAATAAATTCATTTAAATATATAAATTTTATACATTTCTCAAAATAATCATTTAATTACATGTTATATTGTGTTTATAAATTAGGAGGTAAAATTGTATAAATAACAGTTAATAAAGTAAATAAGAATGGTTTTCTCTACCTAATGGTCTAAGTTTCAAAATTTTAACTTAATATTTAATATCTATCATATTCATTTAAAAATATAAATGTTACACATTTACCCGCATGTTTTATAGTAATTAGAAATATCAGTTAGCAATGTATAAATAACATTTGAGTATGAACAATAAGAATGATTATCTATATTTAATGGCCATGGTTTCAATAATTTTACTTTATATTTAATTTCTCTCACATTCATTCAAATATATAAATATTACACATTTATCTGTATGTTTTATAGTAATTAGAAAAATTAGGTAACAATGTATAAACAATATTTAAGTATGAAAAATAATAATGATTATTGCTATCTAACTGTCAAGGTTTGAATATTATAACTTAACATTTGATTTATAAAATATTCATAATAATTTATAAATTTTATACATTTATCAAAATAATCATTTAATTACATGTTTTATAGTGATTAGAATTATTAGGTATTATTTTAAAAATATTAGTTAATAACAGCAATTTATATTGTTTATGTATACTTAACTGGCAAGATTTAATATATTAACTGAATAATTTATGATAATAATTTCATTTAAATATATAAATTTTATACATTTCTCAAATTAATCATTTAATTGCATGTTTTATTGTGTTAATAAATTAGCAGGTAAAGATGTATAATTAACATTTAATAATGTTAAATAAGAATGATTTTCTCTATCTAGTGGTCAAGGTTTCAATAATTTAACTTAATTTCTCTAATAATCATTTAAAAAATAAATATTACATATATATCTCCATGTTTTATAGTAATCAGAAAAATCAGGTAACAATGTAAAAAGTAATAGTTAATTATGGAAAATAAGAATGATAATCGATATCTAACTGTTAAGGTTTGAATATTTTAACTTAATATTTGATTTCTAAAATATTCATTTAAAAATATAAATATTACACATTTATCAAAATAATCATTTAATTACATGTTTTATACTGATTAGATTATTAGGTATAATTTTAAAAATATTAGTTAATAACAGCAAATTATATTGTTTAAGTATACCTAACTGGCAAGATTTAATATATTAACTGAATAATTCATTATAATAAATTCATTTAAATATATAAATTTTATACATTTCTCAAAATAATCATTTAATTACATGTTATATTGTGTTTATAAATTAGGAGGTAAAATTGTATAAATAACAGTTAATAAAGTAAATAAGAATGGTTTTCTCTACCTAATGGTCTAAGTTTCAAAATTTTAACTTAATATTTAATATCTATCATATTCATTTAAAAATATAAATGTTACACATTTACCCGCATGTTTTATAGTAATTAGAAATATCAGTTAGCAATGTATAAATAACATTTGAGTATGAACAATAAGAATGATTATCTATATTTAATGGCCATGGTTTCAATAATTTTACTTTATATTTAATTTCTCTCACATTCATTCAAATATATAAATATTACACATTTATCTGTATGTTTTATAGTAATTAGAAAAATTAGGTAACAATGTATAAACAATATTTAAGTATGAAAAATAATAATGATTATTGCTATCTAACTGTCAAGGTGTGAATGTTTTAACTTTATATTTGATTTCTAAAATATTCATTTAAAAATATAAATATTACACATTTATCAAAATAATCATTTAATTACATGTTTTATAGTGATTAGAATTATTAGGTATTATTTTAAAAATATTAGTTAATAACAGCAATTTATATTGTTTATGTATACTTAACTGGCAAGATTTAATATATTAACTGAATAATTTATTATAATAATTTCATTTAAATATATAAATTTTATACATTTCTCAAAATAATCATTTAATTACATGTTATATTGTGTTTATAAATTAGGAGGTAAAATTGTATAAATAACAGTTAATAAAGTAAATAAGAATGGTTTTCTCTATCTAGTGGTCAAGGTTTCAATAATTTAACTTAATTTCTCTAATAATCAGTTAAAAATATAAATATTACATATTTATCTCCATGTTTTATAGTAATCAGAAAAAACAGGTAACAATGTAATAAGTAATAGTTAATTATGGAAAATAAGAATGATAATTGATATCTAACTGTCAAGGTGTGAATGTTTTAACTTTATATTTGATTTCTAAAATATTCATTTAAAAATATAAATATTACACATTTATCAAAATAATCATTTAATTACATGGTTTATAGTGATTAGAATTAATAGGTATTATTTTAAAAATATTAGTTAATAACAGCAAATTATATTGTTTAAGTATACCTAACTGGCAAGATTTAATATATTAACTGAATAATTCATTATAATAAATTCATTTAAATATATAAATTTTATACATTTCTCAAAATAATCATTTAATTACGTGTTATATTGTGTTTATAATTTAGGAGGTAAAATTATATAAATAACAGTTAATAAAGTAAATAAGAATGGTTTTCTCTACCTAATGATCTAAGTTTCAAAATTTTAACTTAATATTTAATATCTATCATATTCATTTAAAAATTTAAATGTTACACATTTACCCGCATGTTTTATAGTAATTAGAAATATCAGTTAGCAATGTATAAATAACATTTGAGTATGAAAAATAAGAATGATTATCTATATTTAATGGCCATGGTTTCAATAATTTTACTTTATATTTAATTTCTCTCACATCCATTCAAATATATAAATATTACACATTTATCTGTATGTTTTATAGTAATTAGAAAAATTAGGTAACAATGTATAAATAACAGTTAAGTATGAAAAATAATAATGATTATTGCTATCTAACTGTCAAGGTTTGAATATTATAACTTAACATTTGATTTATAAAATATTCATAATAATTTATAAATTTTGAACATTTATCAAAATAATCATTTAATTACATGTTTTATAGTGATTAGAATTATTAGGTATTATTTTAAAAATATTAGTTAATAACAGCAATTTAAGTTGTTTATGTATACTTAACTGGCAAGATTTAATATATTAACTGAATAATTTATGATAATAATTTCATTTAAATATATAAATTTTATACATTTCTCAAATTAATCATTTAATTGCATGTTTTATTGTGTTAATAAATTAGCAGGTAAAGATGTATAATTAACATTTAATAATGTTAAATAAGAATGATTTTCTCTATCTAGTGGTCAAGGTTTCAATAATTTAACTTAATTTCTCTAATAATCAGTTAAAAATATAAATATTACATATTTATCTCCATGTTTTATAGTAATCAGAAAAATCAGGTAACAATGTAAAAAGTAATAGTTAATTATGGAAAATAAGAATGATAATCGATATCTAACTGTTAAGGTTTGAATATTTTAACTTAATATTTGATTTCTAAAATATTCATTTAAAAATATAAATATTACACATTTATCAAAATAATCATTTAATTACATGTTTTATACTGATTAGATTTATTAGGTATAATTTTAAAAATATTAGTTAATAACAGCAAATTATATTGTTTAAGTATACCTAACTGGCAAGATTTAATATATTAACTGAATAATTCATTATAATAAATTCATTTAAATATATAAATTTTATACATTTCTCAAAATAATCATTTAATTACATGTTATATTGTGTTTATAAATTAGGAGGTAAAATTGTATAAATAACAGTTAATAAAGTAAATAAGAATGGTTTTCTCTATCTAGTGGTCAAGGTTTCAATAATTTAACTTAATTTCTCTAATAATCAGTTAAAAATATAAATATTACATATTTATCTCCATATTTTATAGTAATCAGAAAAATTAGGTAACAATGTAATAAGTAATAGTTAATTATGGAAAATAAGAATGATAATCGATCTCTAACTGTTAAGGTGTGAATGTTTTAACTTTATATTTGATTTCTAAAATATTCATTTAAAAATATAAATATTACACATTTATCAAAATAATCATTTAATTACATGTTTTATAGTGATTAGAATTAATAGGTATTATTTTAAAAATATTAGTTAATAACAGCAAATTATATTGTTTAAGTATACCTAACTGGCAAGATTTAATATATTAACTGAATAATTCATTATAATAAATTCATTTAAATATATAAATTTTATACATTTCTCAAAATAATCATTTAATTACGTGTTATATTGTGTTTATAATTTAGGAGGTAAAATTGTATAAATAACAGTTAATAAAGTAAATAAGAATGGTTTTCTCTACCTAATGGTCTAAGTTTCAAAATTTTAACTTAATATTTAATATCTATCATATTCATTTAAAAATATAAATGTTACACATTTACCCGCATGTTTTATAGTAATTAGAAATATCAGTTAGCAATGTATAAATAACATTTGAGTATGAACAATAAGAATGATTATCTATATTTAATGGCCATGGTTTCAATAATTTTACTTTATATTTAATTTCTCTCACATTCATTCAAATATATAAATATTACACATTTATCTGTATGTTTTATAGTAATTAGAAAAATTAGGTAACAATGTATAAACAATATTTAAGTATGAAAAATAATAATGATTATTGCTATCTAACTGTCAAGGTTTGAATATTATAACTTAACATTTGATTTATAAAATATTCATTATAATTTATAAATTTTATACATTTATCAAAATAATCATTTAATTACATGTTTTATAGTGATTAGAATTATTAGGTATTATTTTAAAAATATTAGTTAATAACAGCAATTTATATTGTTTATGTATACTTAACTGGCAAGATTTAATATATTAACTGAATAATTTATTATAATAATTTCATTTAAATATATAAATTTTATACATTTCTCAAAATAATCATTTAATTACATGTTATATTGTGTTTATAAATTAGGAGGTAAAATTGTATAAATAACAGTTAATAAAGTAAATAAGAATGGTTTTCTCTATCTAGTGGTCAAGGTTTCAATAATTTAACTTAATTTCTCTAATAATCAGTTAAAAATATAAATATTACATATTTATCTCCATGTTTTATAGTAATCAGAAAAATCAGGTAACAATGTAATAAGTAATAGTTAATTATGGAAAATTAGAATGATAATCGATATCTAACTGTTAAGGTGTGAATGTTTTAACTTTATATTTGATTTCTAAAATATTCATTTAAAAATATAAATATTACACATTTATCAAAATAATCATTTAATTACATGTTTTATAGTGATTAGAATTAATAGGTATTATTTTAAAAATATTAGTTAATAACAGCAAATTATATTGTTTAAGTATACCTAACTGGCAAGATTTAATATATTAACTGAATAATTCATTATAATAAATTCATTTAAATATATAAATTTTATACATTTCTCAAAATAATCATTTAATTACGTGTTATATTGTGTTTATAATTAGGAGGTAAAATTGTATAAATAACAGTTAATAAAGTAAATAAGAATGGTTTTCTCTACCTAATGGTCTAAGTTTCAAAATTTTAACTTAATATTTAATATCTATCATATTCATTTAAAAATATAAATGTTACACATTTACCCGCATGTTTTATAGTAATTAGAAATATCAGTTAGCAATGTATAAATAACATTTGAGTATGAACAATAAGAATGATTATCTATATTTAATGGCCATGGTTTCAATAATTTTACTTTATATTTAATTTCTCTCACATTCATTCAAATATATAAATATTACACATTTATCTGTATGTTTTATAGTAATTAGAAAAATTAGGTAACAATGTATAAACAATATTTAAGTATGAAAAATAATAATGATTATTGCTATCTAACTGTCAAGGTTTGAATATTATAACTTAACATTTGATTTATAAAATATTCATTATAATTTATAAATTTTATACATTTATCAAAATAATCATTTAATTACATGTTTTATAGTGATTAGAATTATTAGGTATTATTTTAAAAATATTAGTTAATAACAGCAATTTATATTGTTTATGTATACTTAACTGGCAAGATTTAATATATTAACTGAATAATTTATGATAATAATTTCATTTAAATATATAAATTTTATACATTTCTCAAATTAATCATTTAATTGCATGTTTTATTGTGTTAATAAATTAGCAGGTAAAGATGTATAATTAACATTTAATAATGTTAAATAAGAATGATTTTCTCTATCTAGTGGTCAAGGTTTCAATAATTTAACTTAATTTCTCTAATAATCAGTTAAAAATATAAATATTACATATTTATCTCCATGTTTTATAGTAATCAGAAAAAACAGGTAACAATGTAATAAGTAATAGTTAATTATGGAAAATTAGAATGATAATCGATATCTAACTGTCAAGGTGTGAATGTTTTAACTTTATATTTGATTTCTAAAATATTCATTTAAAAATATAAATATTACACATTTATCAAAATAATCATTTAATTACATGTTTTATAGTGATTAGAATTAATAGGTATTATTTTAAAAATATTAGTTAATAACAGCAAATTATATTGTTTAAGTATACCTAACTGGCAAGATTTAATATATTAACTGAATAATTCATTATAATAAATTCATTTAAATATATAAATTTTATACATTTCTCAAAATAATCATTTAATTACGTGTTATATTGTGTTTATAATTTAGGAGGTAAAATTGTATAAATAACAGTTAATAAAGTAAATAAGAATGGTTTTCTCTACCTAATGGTCTAAGTTTCAAAATTTTAACTTAATATTTAATATCTATCATATTCATTTAAAAATATAAATGTTACACATTTACCCGCATGTTTTATAGTAATTAGAAATATCAGTTAGCAATGTATAAATAACATTTGAGTATGAACAATAAGAATGATTATCTATATTTAATGGCCATGGTTTCAATAATTTTACTTTATATTTAATTTCTCTCACATTCATTCAAATATATAAATATTACACATTTATCTGTATGTTTTATAGTAATTAGAAAAATTAGGTAACAATGTATAAACAATATTTAAGTATGAAAAATAATAATGATTATTGCTATCTAACTGTCAAGGTTTGAATATTATAACTTAACATCTGATTTATAAAATATTCATTATAATTTATAAATTTTATACATTTATCAAAATAATCATTTAATTACATGTTTTATAGTGATTAGAATTATTAGGTATTATTTTAAAAATATTAGTTAATAACAGCAATTTATATTGTTTATGTATACTTAACTGGCAAGATTTAATATATTAACTGAATAATTTATGATAATAATTTCATTTAAATATATAAATTTTATACATTTCTCAAATTAATCATTTAATTGCATGTTTTATTGTGTTAATAAATTAGCAGGTAAAGATGTATAATTAACATTTAATAATGTTAAATAAGAATGGTTTTCTCTATCTAGTGGTCAAGGTTTCAATAATTTAACTTAATTTCTCTAATAATCAGTTAAAAATATAAATATTACATATTTATCTCCATGTTTTATTGTAATCAGAAAAAACAGGTAACAATGTAATAAGTAATAGTTAATTATGGAAAATTAGAATGATAATCGATCTCTAACTGTTAAGGTGTGAATGTTTTAACTTTATATTTGATTTCTAAAATATTCATTTAAAAATATAAATATTACACATTTATCAAAATAATCATTTAATTACATGTTTTATAGTGATTAGAATTAATAGGTATTATTTTAAAAATATTAGTTAATAACAGCAAATTATATTGTTTAAGTATACCTAACTGGCAAGATTTAATATATTAACTGAATAATTCATTATAATAAATTCATTTAAATATATAAATTTTATACATTTCTCAAAATAATCATTTAATTACGTGTTATATTGTGTTTATAATTTAGGAGGTAAAATTGTATAAATAACAGTTAATAAAGTAAATAAGAATGGTTTTCTCTACCTAATGGTCTAAGTTTCAAAATTTTAACTTAATATTTAATATCTATCATATTCATTTAAAAATATAAATGTTACACATTTACCCGCATGTTTTATAGTAATTAGAAATATCAGTTAGCAATGTATAAATAACATTTGAGTATGAACAATAAGAATGATTATCTATATTTAATGGCCATGGTTTCAATAATTTTACTTTATATTTAATTTCTCTCACATTCATTCAAATATATAAATATTACACATTTATCTGTATGTTTTATAGTAATTAGAAAAATTAGGTAACAATGTATAAACAATATTTAAGTATGAAAAATAATAATGATTATTGCTATCTAACTGTCAAGGTTTGAATATTATAACTTAACATTTGATTTATAAAATATTCATTATAATTTATAAATTTTATACATTTATCAAAATAATCATTTAATTACATGTTTTATAGTGATTAGAATTATTAGGTATTATTTTAAAAATATTAGTTAATAACAGCAATTTATATTGTTTATGTATACTTAACTGGCAAGATTTAATATATTAACTGAATAATTTATGATAATAATTTCATTTAAATATATAAATTTTATACATTTCTCAAATTAATCATTTAATTGCATGTTTTATTGTGTTAATAAATTAGCAGGTAAAGATGTATAATTAACATTTAATAATGTTAAATAAGAATGGTTTTCTCTATCTAGTGGTCAAGGTTTCAATAATTTAACTTAATTTCTCTAATAATCAGTTAAAAATATAAATATTACATATTTATCTCCATGTTTTATAGTAATCAGAAAAAACAGGTAACAATGTAATAAGTAATAGTTAATTATGGAAAATTAGAATGATAATCGATATCTAACTGTCAAGGTGTGAATGTTTTAACTTTATATTTGATTTCTAAAATATTCATTTAAAAATATAAATATTACACATTTATCAAAATAATCATTTAATTACATGTTTTATAGTGATTAGAATTAATAGGTATTATTTTAAAAATATTAGTTAATAACAGCAAATTATATTGTTTAAGTATACCTAACTGGCAAGATTTAATATATTAACTGAATAATTCATTATAATAAATTCATTTAAATATATAAATTTTATACATTTCTCAAAATAATCATTTAATTACGTGTTATATTGTGTTTATAATTTAGGAGGTAAAATTGTATAAATAACAGTTAATAAAGTAAATAAGAATGGTTTTCTCTACCTAATGGTCTAAGTTTCAAAATTTTAACTTAATATTTAATATCTATCATATTCATTTAAAAATATAAATGTTACACATTTACCCGCATGTTTTCAAGTAATTAGAAATATCAGTTAGCAATGTATAAATAACATTTGAGTATGAACAATAAGAATGATTATCTATATTTAATGGCCATGGTTTCAATAATTTTACTTTATATTTAATTTCTCTCACATTCATTCAAATATATAAATATTACACATTTATCTGTATGTTTTATAGTAATTAGAAAAATTAGGTAACAATGTATAAACAATATTTAAGTATGAAAAATAATAATGATTATTGCTATCTAACTGTCAAGGTTTGAATATTATAACTTAACATTTGATTTATAAAATATTCATTATAATTTATAAATTTTATACATTTATCAAAATAATCATTTAATTACATGTTTTATATTGATTAGAATTAATAGGTATAATTTTAAAAATATTAGTTAATAACAGCAAATTATATTGTTTAAGTATACCTAACTGGCAAGATTTAATATATTAACTGAATAATTCATTATAATAAATTCATTTAAATATATAAATTTTATACATTTCTCAAAATAATCATTTAATTACGTGTTATATTGTGTTTATAATTTAGGAGGTAAAATTGTATAAATAACAGTTAATAAAGTAAATAAGAATGGTTTTCTCTACCTAATGGTCTAAGTTTCAAAATTTTAACTTAATATTTAATATCTATCATATTCATTTAAAAATATAAATGTTACACATTTACCCGCATGTTTTATAGTAATTAGAAATATCAGTTAGCAATGTATAAATAACATTTGAGTATGAACAATAAGAATGATTATCTATATTTAATGGCCATGGTTTCAATAATTTTACTTTATATTTAATTTCTCTCACTTTCATTCAAATATATAAATATTACACATTTATCTGTATGTTTTATAGTAATTAGAAAAATTAGGTAACAATGTATAAACAATATTTAAGTATGAAAAATAATAATGATTATTGCTATCTAACTGTCAAGGTTTGAATATTATAACTTAACATCTGATTTATAAAATATTCATTATAATTTATAAATTTTATACATTTATCAAAATAATCATTTAATTACATGTTTTATAGTGATTAGAATTATTAGGTATTATTTTAAAAATATTAGTTAATAACAGCAATTTATATTGTTTATGTATACTTAACTGGCAAGATTTAATATATTAACTGAATAATTTATGATAATAATTTCATTTAAATATATAAATTTTATACATTTCTCAAATTAATCATTTAATTGCATGTTTTATTGTGTTAATAAATTAGCAGGTAAAGATGTATAATTAACATTTAATAATGTTAAATAAGAATGGTTTTCTCTATCTAGTGGTCAAGGTTTCAATAATTTAACTTAATTTCTCTAATAATCAGTTAAAAATATAAATATTACATATTTATCTCCATGTTTTATTGTAATCAGAAAAAACAGGTAACAATGTAATAAGTAATAGTTAATTATGGAAAATTAGAATGATAATCGATATCTAACTGTCAAGGTGTGAATGTTTTAACTTTATATTTGATTTTTAAAATATTCATTTAAAAATATAAATATTACACATTTATCAAAATAATCATTTAATTACATGTTTTATAGTGATTAGAATTAATAGGTATTATTTTAAAAATATTAGTTAATAACAGCAAATTATATTGTTTAAGTATACCTAACTGGCAAGATTTAATATATTAACTGAATAATTCATTATAATAAATTCATTTAAATATATAAATTTTATACATTTCTCAAAATAATCATTTAATTACGTGTTATATTGTGTTTATAATTTAGGAGGTAAAATTGTATAAATAACAGTTAATAAAGTAAATAAGAATGGTTTTCTCTACCTAATGGTCTAAGTTTCAAAATTTTAACTTAATATTTAATATCTATCATATTCATTTAAAAATATAAATGTTACACATTTACCCGCATGTTTTATAGTAATTAGAAATATCAGTTAGCAATGTATAAATAACATTTGAGTATGAACAATAAGAATGATTATCTATATTTAATGGCCATGGTTTCAATAATTTTACTTTATATTTAATTTCTCTCACATTCATTCAAATATATAAATATTACACATTTATCTGTATGTTTTATAGTAATTAGAAAAATTAGGTAACAATGTATAAACAATATTTAAGTATGAAAAATAATAATGATTATTGCTATCTAACTGTCAAGGTTTGAATATTATAACTTAACATTTGATTTATAAAATATTCATTATAATTTATAAATTTTATACATTTATCAAAATAATCATTTAATTACATGTTTTATAGTGATTAGAATTATTAGGTATTATTTTAAAAATATTAGTTAATAACAGCAATTTATATTGTTTATGTATACTTAACTGGCAAGATTTAATATATTAACTGAATAATTTATGATAATAATTTCATTTAAATATATAAATTTTATACATTTCTCAAATTAATCATTTAATTGCATGTTTTATTGTGTTAATAAATTAGCAGGTAAAGATGTATAATTAACATTTAATAATGTTAAATAAGAATGGTTTTCTCTATCTAGTGGTCAAGGTTTCAATAATTTAACTTAATTTCTCTAATAATCAGTTAAAAATATAAATATTACATATTTATCTCCATGTTTTATAGTAATCAGAAAAAACAGGTAACAATGTAATAAGTAATAGTTAATTATGGAAAATTAGAATGATAATCGATATCTAACTGTTAAGGTGTGAATATTTTAACTTATATTTGATTTCTAAAATATTCATTTAAAAATATAAATATTACACATTTATCAAAATAATCATTTAATTACATGTTTTATAGTGATTAGAATTAATTAGGTATTATTTTAAAAATATTAGTTAATAACAGCAAATTATATTGTTTAAGTATACCTAACTGGCAAGATTTAATATATTAACTGAATAATTCATTATAATAAATTCATTTAAATATATAAATTTTATACATTTCTCAAAATAATCATTTAATTACGTGTTATATTGTGTTTATAATTTAGGAGGTAAAATTGTATAAATAACAGTTAATAAAGTAAATAAGAATGGTTTTCTCTACCTAATGGTCTAAGTTTCAAAATTTTAACTTAATATTTAATATCTATCATATTCATTTAAAAATATAAATGTTACACATTTACCCGCATGTTTTATAGTAATTAGAAATATCAGTTAGCAATGTATAAATAACATTTGAGTATGAACAATAAGAATGATTATCTATATTTAATGGCCATGGTTTCAATAATTTTACTTTATATTTAATTTCTCTCACATTCATTCAAATATATAAATATTACACATTTATCTGTATGTTTTATAGTAATTAGAAAAATTAGGTAACAATGTATAAACAATATTTAAGTATGAAAAATAATAATGATTATTGCTATCTAACTGTCAAGGTTTGAATATTATAACTTAACATTTGATTTATAAAATATTCATTATAATTTATAAATTTTATACATTTATCAAAATAATCATTTAATTACATGTTTTATAGTGATTTGAATTATTAGGTATTATTTTAAAAATATTAGTTAATAACAGCTATTTATATTGTTTATGTATACTTAACTGGCAAGATTTAATAGATTAACTGAATAATTTATGATATTAATTTCATTTAAATATATAAATTTTATACATTTCTCAAATTAATCATTTAATTGCATGTTTTATTGTGTTAATAAATTAGCAGGTAAAGATGTATAATTAACATTTAATAATGTTAAATAAGAATGGTTTTCTCTATCTAGTGGTCAAGGTTTCAATAATTTAACTTAATTTCTCTAATAATCAGTTAAAAATATAAATATTACATATTTATCTCCATGTTTTATAGTAATCAGAAAAAACAGGTAACAATGTAATAAGTAATAGTTAATTATGGAAAATTAGAATGATAATCGATATCTAACTGTTAAGGTTTGAATATTTTAACTTAATATTTGATTTCTAAAATATTCATTTAAAAATATAAATATTACACATTTATCAAAATAATCATTTAATTACATGTTTTATAGTGATTAGAATTAATAGGTATTATTTTAAAAATATTAGTTAATAACAGCAAATTATATTGTTTAAGTATACCTAACTGGCAAGATTTAATATATTAACTGAATAATTCATTATAATAAATTCATTTAAATATATAAATTTTATACATTTCTCAAAATAATCATTTAATTACGTGTTATATTGTGTTTATAATTTAGGAGGTAAAATTGTATAAATAACAGTTAATAAAGTAAATAAGAATGGTTTTCTCTACCTAATGGTCTAAGTTTCAAAATTTTAACTTAATATTTAATATCTATCATATTCATTTAAAAATATAAATGTTACACATTTACCCGCATGTTTTATAGTAATTAGAAATATCAGTTAGCAATGTATAAATAACATTTGAGTATGAACAATAAGAATGATTATCTATATTTAATGGCCATGGTTTCAATAATTTTACTTTATATTTAATTTCTCTCACATTCATTCAAATATATAAATATTACACATTTATCTGTATGTTTTATAGTAATTAGAAAAATTAGGTAACAATGTATAAACAATATTTAAGTATGAAAAATAATAATGATTATTGCTATCTAACTGTCAAGGTTTGAATATTATAACTTAACATTTGATTTATAAAATATTCATTATAATTTATAAATTTTATACATTTATCAAAATAATCATTTAATTACATGTTTTATAGTGATTAGAATTATTAGGTATTATTTTAAAAATATTAGTTAATAACAGCAATTTATATTGTTTATGTATACTTAACTGGCAAGATTTAATATATTAACTGAATAATTTATGATAATAATTTCATTTAAATATATAAATTTTATACATTTCTCAAATTAATCATTTAATTGCATGTTTTATTGTGTTAATAAATTAGCAGGTAAAGATGTATAATTAACATTTAATAATGTTAAATAAGAATGGTTTTCTCTATCTAGTGGTCAAGGTTTCAATAATTTAACTTAATTTCTCTAATAATCAGTTAAAAATATAAATATTACATATTTATCTCCATGTTTTATAGTAATCAGAAAAAACAGGTAACAATGTAATAAGTAATAGTTAATTATGGAAAATTAGAATGATAATCGATATCTAACTGTCAAGGTTTGAATATTTTAACTTAATATTTGATTTCTAAAATATTCATTTAAAAATATAAATATTACACATTTATCAAAATAATCATTTAATTACATGTTTTATAGTGATTAGATTAATAGGTATAATTTTAAAAATATTAGTTAATAACAGCAAATTATATTGTTTAAGTATACCTAACTGGCAAGATTTAATATATTAACTGAATAATTCATTATAATAAATTCATTTAAATATATAAATTTTATACATTTCTCAAAATAATCATTTAATTACGTGTTATATTGTGTTTATAATTTAGGAGGTAAAATTGTATAAATAACAGTTAATAAAGTAAATAAGAATGGTTTTCTCTACCTAATGGTCTAAGTTTCAAAATTTTAACTTAATATTTAATATCTATCATATTCATTTAAAAATATAAATGTTACACATTTACCCGCATGTTTTATAGTAATTAGAAATATCAGTTAGCAATGTATAAATAACATTTGAGTATGAACAATAAGAATGATTATCTATATTTAATGGCCATGGTTTCAATAATTTTACTTTATATTTAATTTCTCTCACATTCATTCAAATATATAAATATTACACATTTATCTGTATGTTTTATAGTAATTAGAAAAATTAGGTAACAATGTATAAACAATATTTAAGTATGAAAAATAATAATGATTATTGCTATCTAACTGTCAAGGTTTGAATATTATAACTTAACATTTGATTTATAAAATATTCATTATAATTTATAAATTTTATACATTTATCAAAATAATCATTTAATTACATGTTTTATAGTGATTAGAATTATTAGGTATTATTTTAAAAATATTAGTTAATAACAGCAATTTATATTGTTTATGTATACTTAACTGGCAAGATTTAATATATTAACTGAATAATTTATGATAATAATTTCATTTAAATATATAAATTTTATACATTTCTCAAATTAATCATTTAATTGCATGTTTTATTGTGTTAATAAATTAGCAGGTAAAGATGTATAATTAACATTTAATAATGTTAAATAAGAATGGTTTTCTCTATCTAGTGGTCAAGGTTTCAATAATTTAACTTAATTTCTCTAATAATCAGTTAAAAATATAAATATTACATATTTATCTCCATGTTTAATTGTAATCAGAAAAAACAGGTAACAATGTAATAAGTAATAGTTAATTATGGAAAATTAGAATGATAATCGATATCTAACTGTCAAGGTGTGAATGTTTTAACTTTATATTTGATTTTTAAAATATTCATTTAAAAATATAAATATTACACATTTATCAAAATAATCATTTAATTACATGTTTTATAGTGATTAGAATTAATAGGTATTATTTTAAAAATATTAGTTAATAACAGCAAATTATATTGTTTAAGTATACCTAACTGGCAAGATTTAATATATTAACTGAATAATTCATTATAATAAATTCATTTAAATATATAAATTTTATACATTTCTCAAAATAATCATTTAATTACGTGTTATATTGTGTTTATAATTTAGGAGGTAAAATTGTATAAATAACAGTTAATAAAGTAAATAAGAATGGTTTTCTCTACCTAATGGTCTAAGTTTCAAAATTTTAACTTAATATTTAATATCTATCATATTCATTTAAAAATATAAATGTTACACATTTACCCGCATGTTTTATAGTAATTAGAAATATCAGTTAGCAATGTATAAATAACATTTGAGTATGAACAATAAGAATGATTATCTATATTTAATGGCCATGGTTTCAATAATTTTACTTTATATTTAATTTCTCTCACATTCATTCAAATATATAAATATTACACATTTATCTGTATGTTTTATAGTAATTAGAAAAATTAGGTAACAATGTATAAACAATATTTAAGTATGAAAAATAATAATGATTATTGCTATCTAACTGTCAAGGTTTGAATATTATAACTTAACATTTGATTTATAAAATATTCATTATAATTTATAAATTTTATACATTTATCAAAATAATCATTTAATTACATGTTTTATAGTGATTAGAATTATAGGTATTATTTTAAAAATATTAGTTAATAACAGCAATTATATTGTTTATGTATACCTAACTGGCAAGATTTAATATATTAACTGAATAATTTATTATAATAATTCATTTAAATATATAAATTTTATATATTTCTCAAATAATCATTTAATTGCATGTTTTATTGTGTTAATAAATTAGCAGGTAAAGATGTATAATTAACATTTAATAATGTTAAATAAGAATGGTTTTCTCTATCTAGTGGTCAAGGTTTCAATAATTTAACTTAATTTCTCTAATAATCAGTTAAAAATATAAATATTACATATTTATCTCCATGTTTTATAGTAATCAGAAAAAACAGGTAACAATGTAATAAGTAATAGTTAATTATGGAAAATTAGAATGATAATCGATATCTAACTGTCAAGGTTTGAATATTTTAACTTAATATTTGATTTCTAAAATATTCATTTAAAAATATAAATATTACACATTTATCAAAATAATCATTTAATTACATGTTTTATAGTGATTAGAATTAATAGGTATTATTTTAAAAATATTAGTTAATAACAGCAAATTATATTGTTTAAGTATACCTAACTGGCAAGATTTAATATATTAACTGAATAATTCATTATAATAAATTCATTTAAATATATAAATTTTATACATTTCTCAAAATAATCATTTAATTACGTGTTATATTGTGTTTATAATTTAGGAGGTAAAATTGTATAAATAACAGTTAATAAAGTAAATAAGAATGGTTTTCTCTATCTAGTGGTCAAGGTATCAATAATTTAACTTAATTTCTCTAATAATCAGTTAAAAATATAAATATTACATATTTATCTCCATGTTTTATAGTAATCAGAAAAAACAGGTAACAATGTAATAAGTAATAGTTAATTATGGAAAATTAGAATGCTAATCGATATCTAACTGTCAAGGTGTGAATGTTTTAACTTTATATTTGATTTCTAAAATATTCATTTAAAAATATAAATATTACACATTTATCAAAATAATCATTTAATTACATGTTTTATAGTGATTAGAATTAATAGGTATTATTTTAAAAATATTAGTTAATAACAGCAAATTATATTGTTTAAGTATACCTAACTGGCAAGATTTAATATATTAACTGAATAATTCATTATAATAAATTCATTTAAATATATAAATTTTATACATTTCTCAAAATAATCATTTAATTACGTGTTATATTGTGTTTATAATTTAGGAGGTAAAATTGTATAAATAACAGTTAATAAAGTAAATAAGAATGGTTTTCTCTACCAAATGGTCTAAGTTTCAAAATTTTAACTTAATATTTAATATCTATCATATTCATTTAAAAATATAAATGTTACACATTTACCCGCATGTTTTATAGTAATTAGAAATATCAGTTAGCAATGTATAAATAACATTTGAGTATGAACAATAAGAATGATTATCTATATTTAATGGCCATGGTTTCAATAATTTTACTTTATATTTAATTTCTCTCACATTCATTCAAATATATAAATATTACACATTTATCTGTATGTTTTATAGTAATTAGAAAAATTAGGTAACAATGTATAAACAATATTTAAGTATGAAAAATAATAATGATTATTGCTATCTAACTGTCAAGGTTTGAATATTATAACTTAACATTTGATTTATAAAATATTCATTATAATTTATAAATTTTATACATTTATCAAAATAATCATTTAATTACATGTTTTATAGTGATTAGAATTATAGGTATTATTTTAAAAATATTAGTTAATAACAGCAATTATATTGTTTATGTATACCTTAACTGGCAAGATTTAATATATTAACTGAATAATTCATTATAATAATTCATTTAAATATATAAATTTTATACATTTCTCAAATTAATCATTTAATTGCATGTTTTATTGTGTTAATAAATTAGCAGGTAAAGATGTATAATTAACATTTAATAATGTTAAATAAGAATGGTTTTCTCTATCTAGTGGTCAAGGTTTCAATAATTTAACTTAATTTCTCTAATAATCAGTTAAAAATATAAATATTACATATTTATCTCCATGTTTTATAGTAATCAGAAAAAACAGGTAACAATGTAATAAGTAATAGTTAATTATGGAAAATTAGAATGATAATCGATATCTAACTGTCAAGGTGTGAATGTTTTAACTTTATATTTGATTTCTAAAATATTCATTTAAAAATATAAATATTACACATTTATCAAAATAATCATTTAATTACATGTTTTATAGTGATTAGAATTAATAGGTATTATTTTAAAAATATTAGTTAATAACAGCAAATTATATTGTTTAAGTATACCTAACTGGCAAGATTTAATATATTAACTGAATAATTCATTATAATAAATTCATTTAAATATATAAATTTTATACATTTCTCAAAATAATCATTTAATTACGTGTTATATTGTGTTTATAATTTAGGAGGTAAAATTGTATAAATAACAGTTAATAAAGTAAATAAGAATGGTTTTCTCTACCTAATGGTCTAAGTTTCAAAATTTTAACTTAATATTTAATATCTATCATATTCATTTAAAAATATAAATGTTACACATTTACCCGCATGTTTTATAGTAATTAGAAATATCAGTTAGCAATGTATAAATAACATTTGAGTATGAACAATAAGAATGATTATCTATATTTAATGACCATGGTTTCAATAATTTTACTTTATATTTAATTTCTCTCACATTCATTCAAATATATAAATATTACACATTTATCTGTATGTTTTATAGTAATTAGAAAAATTAGGTAACAATGTATAAACAATATTTAAGTATGAAAAATAATAATGATTATTGCTATCTAACTGTCAAGGTTTGAATATTATAACTTAACATCTGATTTATAAAATATTCATTATAATTTATAAATTTTATACATTTATCAAAATAATCATTTAATTACATGTTTTATAGTGATTAGAATTATTAGGTATTATTTTAAAAATATTAGTTAATAACAGCAATTTATATTGTTTATGTATACTTAACTGGCAAGATTTAATATATTAACTGAATAATTTATGATAATAATTTCATTTAAATATATAAATTTTATACATTTCTCAAATTAATCATTTAATTGCATGTTTTATTGTGTTAATAAATTAGCAGGTAAAGATGTATAATTAACATTTAATAATGTTAAATAAGAATGGTTTTCTCTATCTAGTGGTCAAGGTTTCAATAATTTAACTTAATTTCTCTAATAATCAGTTAAAAATATAAATATTACATATTTATCTCCATGTTTTATAGTAATCAGAAAAAACAGGTAACAATGTAATAAGTAATAGTTAATTATGGAAAATTAGAATGATAATCGATATCTAACTGTCAAGGTGTGAATGTTTTAACTTTATATTTGATTTCTAAAATATTCATTTAAAAATATAAATATTACACATTTATCAAAATAATCATTTAATTACATGTTTTATAGTGATTAGAATTAATAGGTATTATTTTAAAAATATTAGTTAATAACAGCAAATTATATTGTTTAAGTATACCTAACTGGCAAGATTTAATATATTAACTGAATAATTCATTATAATAAATTCATTTAAATATATAAATTTTATACATTTCTCAAAATAATCATTTAATTACGTGTTATATTGTGTTTATAATTTAGGAGGTAAAATTGTATAAATAACAGTTAATAAAGTAAATAAGAATGGTTTTCTCTACCTAATGGTCTAAGTTTCAAAATTTTAACTTAATATTTAATATCTATCATATTCATTTAAAAATATAAATGTTACACATTTACCCGCATGTTTTATAGTAATTAGAAATATCAGTTAGCAATGTATAAATAACATTTGAGTATGAACAATAAGAATGATTATCTATATTTAATGGCCATGGTTTCAATAATTTTACTTTATATTTAATTTCTCTCACATTCATTCAAATATATAAATATTACACATTTATCTGTATGTTTTATAGTAATTAGAAAAATTAGGTAACAATGTATAAACAATATTTAAGTATGAAAAATAATAATGATTATTGCTATCTAACTGTCAAGGTTTGAATATTATAACTTAACATTTGATTTATAAAATATTCATTATAATTTATAAATTTTATACATTTATCAAAATAATCATTTAATTACATGTTTTATAGTGATTAGAATTATTAGGTATTATTTTAAAAATATTAGTTAATAACAGCAATTTATATTGTTTATGTATACTTAACTGGCAAGATTTAATATATTAACTGAATAATTTATGATAATAATTTCATTTAAATATATAAATTTTATACATTTCTCAAATTAATCATTTAATTGCATGTTTTATTGTGTTAATAAATTAGCAGGTAAAGATGTATAATTAACATTTAATAATGTTAAATAAGAATGGTTTTCTCTATCTAGTGGTCAAGGTTTCAATAATTTAACTTAATTTCTCTAATAATCAGTTAAAAATATAAATATTACATATTTATCTCCATGTTTTATAGTAATCAGAAAAAACAGGTAACAATGTAATAAGTAATAGTTAATTATGGAAAATTAGAATGATAATCGATATCTAACTGTCAAGGTGTGAATGTTTTAACTTTATATTTGATTTCTAAAATATTCATTTAAAAATATAAATATTACACATTTATCAAAATAATCATTTAATTACATGTTTTATAGTGATTAGAATTAATAGGTATTATTTTAAAAATATTAGTTAATAACAGCAAATTATATTGTTTAAGTATACCTAACTGGCAAGATTTAATATATTAACTGAATAATTCATTATAATAAATTCATTTAAATATATAAATTTTATACATTTATCAAAATAATCATTTAATTACATGTTATATGGTGTTTATAAATTAGGAGTTAAAATTGTATAAATAACAGTTAATTATGGAAAATAAGAATGATTATTCCTATCTAACTTTCAAGGTTTGAATATTTTAACTTAACTTTTTATTTCTAAAATATTCTTTTAATTTATAAATATTACACATTTATCTGTATGGTTAATAGTAATTAGAAAAGTCATGTAACAATGTATAAATAATATTTAATTATGGAAAATAAGAATGATTATTCCTAGCTAACTTTCAAGGTTGGAATATTTCAACTTAATATTTGATTTCTCTCATATTCATTTAAAAATATAAATGTTACACATTTACCCGCATGTTTTCAAGTAATTAGAAATATCAGTTAGCAATGTATAAATAACATTTGAGTATGAACAATAAGAATGATTATCTATATTTAATGGCCATGGTTTCAATAATTTTACTTTATATTTAATTTCTCTCACATTCATTCAAATATATAAATATTACACATTTATCTGTATGTTTTATAGTAATTAGAAAAATTAGGTAACAATGTATAAACAATATTTAAGTATGAAAAATAATAATGATTATTGCTATCTAACTGTCAAGGTTTGAATATTATAACTTAACATTTGATTTATAAAATATTCATTATAATTTATAAATTTTATACATTTATCAAAATAATCATTTAATTACATGTTTTATAGTGATTAGAATTAATAGGTATTATTTTAAAAATATTAGTTAATAACAGCAAATTATATTGTTTAAGTATACCTAACTGGCAAGATTTAATATATTAACTGAATAATTCATTATATAAAATTCATTTAAATATATAAATTTTATACATTTCTCAAAATAATCATTTAATTACGTGTTATATTGTGTTTATAATTTAGAAGGTAAAATTGTATAAATAACAGTTAATAAAGTAAATAAGAATGGTTTTCTCTACCTAATGGTCTAAGTTTCAAAATTTTAACTTAATATTTAATATCTATCATATTCATTTAAAAATATAAATGTTACACATTTACCCACCATGTTTTATAGTAATTAGAAATATCAGTTAGCAATGTATAAATAACATTTGAGTATGAACAATAAGAATGATTATCTATATTTAATGGCCATGGTTTCAATAATTTTACTTTATATTTAATTTCTCTCACATTCATTCAAATATATAAATATTACACATTTATCTGTATGTTTTATAGTAATTAGAAAAATTAGGTAACAATGTATAAACAATATTTAAGTATGAAAAATAATAATGATTATTGCTATCTAACTGTCAAGGTTTGAATATTATAACTTAACATTTGATTTATAAAATATTCATTATAATTTATAAATTTTATACATTTCTCAAATTAATCATTTAATTGCATGTTTTATTGTGTTAATAAATTAGCAGGTAAAGATGTATAATTAACATTTAATAATGTTAAATAAGAATGTTTTCTCTATCTAGTGGTCAAGGTTTCAATAATTTAACTTAATTTCTCTAATAATCATATAAAAAAATAAATATTACATATTTATCTCCATGTTTTATAGTAATCAGAAAAATCAGGTAACAATGTAAAAAGTAATAGTTAATTATGGAAAATAAGAATGATAATCGATATCTAACTGTCAAGGTTTGAATATTATAACTTAACATCTGATTTATAAAATATTCATTATAATTTATAAATTTTATACATTTATCAAAATAATCATTTAATTACATGTTTTATAGTGATTAGAATTATTAGGTATTATTTTAAAAATATTAGTTAATAACAGCAATTTATATTGTTTATGTATACTTAACTGGCAAGATTTAATATATTAACTGAATAATTTATGATAATAATTTCATTTAAATATATAAATTTTATACATTTCTCAAATTAATCATTTAATTGCATGTTTTATTGTGTTAATAAATTAGCAGGTAAAGATGTATAATTAACATTTAATAATGTTAAATAAGAATGGTTTTCTCTATCTAGTGGTCAAGGTTTCAATAATTTAACTTAATTTCTCTAATAATCAGTTAAAAATATAAATATTACATATTTATCTCCATGTTTTATAGTAATCAGAAAAAACAGGTAACAATGTAATAAGTAATAGTTAATTATGGAAAATTAGAATGATAATCGATATCTAACTGTCAAGGTGTGAATGTTTTAACTTTATATTTGATTTCTAAAATATTCATTTAAAAATATAAATATTACACATTTATCAAAATAATCATTTAATTACATGTTTTATAGTGATTAGAATTAATAGGTATTATTTTAAAAATATTAGTTAATAACAGCAAATTATATTGTTTAAGTATACCTAACTGGCAAGATTTAATATATTAACTGAATAATTCATTATAATAAATTCATTTAAATATATAAATTTTATACATTTATCAAAATAATCATTTAATTACATGTTATATGGTGTTTATAAATTAGGAGTTAAAATTGTATAAATAACAGTTAATTATGGAAAATAAGAATGATTATTCCTATCTAACTTTCAAGGTTTGAATATTTTAACTTAACTTTTTATTTCTAAAATATTCTTTTAATTTATAAATATTACACATTTATCTGTATGGTTAATAGTAATTAGAAAAGTCATGTAACAATGTATAAATAATATTTAATTATGGAAAATAAGAATGATTATTCCTAGCTAACTTTCAAGGTTGGAATATTTCAACTTAATATTTGATTTCTCTCATATTCATTTAAAAATATAAATGTTACACATTTACCCGCATGTTTTCAAGTAATTAGAAATATCAGTTAGCAATGTATAAATAACATTTGAGTATGAACAATAAGAATGATTATCTATATTTAATGGCCATGGTTTCAATAATTTTACTTTATATTTAATTTCTCTCACATTCATTCAAATATATAAATATTACACATTTATCTGTATGTTTTATAGTAATTAGAAAAATTAGGTAACAATGTATAAACAATATTTAAGTATGAAAAATAATAATGATTATTGCTATCTAACTGTCAAGGTTTGAATATTATAACTTAACATTTGATTTATAAAATATTCATTATAATTTATAAATTTTATACATTTATCAAAATAATCATTTAATTACATGTTTTATAGTGATTAGAATTAATAGGTATTATTTTAAAAATATTAGTTAATAACAGCAAATTATATTGTTTAAGTATACCTAACTGGCAAGATTTAATATATTAACTGAATAATTCATTATATAAAATTCATTTAAATATATAAATTTTATACATTTCTCAAAATAATCATTTAATTACGTGTTATATTGTGTTTATAATTTAGAAGGTAAAATTGTATAAATAACAGTTAATAAAGTAAATAAGAATGGTTTTCTCTACCTAATGGTCTAAGTTTCAAAATTTTAACTTAATATTTAATATCTATCATATTCATTTAAAAATATAAATGTTACACATTTACCCACCATGTTTTATAGTAATTAGAAATATCAGTTAGCAATGTATAAATAACATTTGAGTATGAACAATAAGAATGATTATCTATATTTAATGGCCATGGTTTCAATAATTTTACTTTATATTTAATTTCTCTCACATTCATTCAAATATATAAATATTACACATTTATCTGTATGTTTTATAGTAATTAGAAAAATTAGGTAACAATGTATAAACAATATTTAAGTATGAAAAATAATAATGATTATTGCTATCTAACTGTCAAGGTTTGAATATTATAACTTAACATTTGATTTATAAAATATTCATTATAATTTATAAATTTTATACATTTCTCAAATTAATCATTTAATTGCATGTTTTATTGTGTTAATAAATTAGCAGGTAAAGATGTATAATTAACATTTAATAATGTTAAATAAGAATGTTTTCTCTATCTAGTGGTCAAGGTTTCAATAATTTAACTTAATTTCTCTAATAATCATATAAAAAAATAAATATTACATATTTATCTCCATGTTTTATAGTAATCAGAAAAATCAGGTAACAATGTAAAAAGTAATAGTTAATTATGGAAAATAAGAATGATAATCGATATCTAACTGTCAAGGTTTGAATATTATAACTTAACATCTGATTTATAAAATATTCATTATAATTTATAAATTTTATACATTTATCAAAATAATCATTTAATTACATGTTTTATAGTGATTAGAATTATTAGGTATTATTTTAAAAATATTAGTTAATAACAGCAATTTATATTGTTTATGTATACTTAACTGGCAAGATTTAATATATTAACTGAATAATTTATGATAATAATTTCATTTAAATATATAAATTTTATACATTTCTCAAATTAATCATTTAATTGCATGTTTTATTGTGTTAATAAATTAGCAGGTAAAGATGTATAATTAACATTTAATAATGTTAAATAAGAATGGTTTTCTCTATCTAGTGGTCAAGGTTTCAATAATTTAACTTAATTTCTCTAATAATCAGTTAAAAATATAAATATTACATATTTATCTCCATGTTTTATAGTAATCAGAAAAAACAGGTAACAATGTAATAAGTAATAGTTAATTATGGAAAATTAGAATGATAATCGATATCTAACTGTCAAGGTGTGAATGTTTTAACTTTATATTTGATTTCTAAAATATTCATTTAAAAATATAAATATTACACATTTATCAAAATAATCATTTAATTACATGTTTTATAGTGATTAGAATTAATAGGTATTATTTTAAAAATATTAGTTAATAACAGCAAATTATATTGTTAAAGTATACCTAACTGGCAAGATTTAATATATTAACTGAATAATTCATTATAATAAATTCATTTAAATATATAAATTTTATACATTTATCAAAATAATCATTTAATTACATGTTATATTGTGTTTATAAATTAGGAGTTAAAATTGTATAAATAACAGTTAATTATGGAAAATAAGAATGATTATTCCTATCTAACTTTCAAGGTTTGAATATTTTAACTTAACTTTTTATTTCTAAAATATTCTTTTAATTTATAAATATTACACATTTATCTGTATGGTTAATAGTAATTAGAAAAGTCATGTAACAATGTATAAATAATATTTAATTATGGAAAATAAGAATGATTATTCCTAGCTAACTTTCAAGGTTGGAATATTTCAACTTAATATTTGATTTCTCTCATATTCATTTAAAAATATAAATGTTACACATTTACCCGCATGTTTTCAAGTAATTAGAAATATCAGTTAGCAATGTATAAATAACATTTGAGTATGAACAATAAGAATGATTATCTATATTTAATGGCCATGGTTTCAATAATTTTACTTTATATTTAATTTCTCTCACATTCATTCAAATATATAAATATTACACATTTATCTGTATGTTTTATAGTAATTAGAAAAATTAGGTAACAATGTATAAACAATATTTAAGTATGAAAAATAATAATGATTATTGCTATCTAACTGTCAAGGTTTGAATATTATAACTTAACATTTGATTTATAAAATATTCATTATAATTTATAAATTTTATACATTTATCAAAATAATCATTTAATTACATGTTTTATAGTGATTAGAATTAATAGGTATTATTTTAAAAATATTAGTTAATAACAGCAAATTATATTGTTTAAGTATACCTAACTGGCAAGATTTAATATATTAACTGAATAATTCATTATATAAAATTCATTTAAATATATAAATTTTATACATTTCTCAAAATAATCATTTAATTACGTGTTATATTGTGTTTATAATTTAGAAGGTAAAATTGTATAAATAACAGTTAATAAAGTAAATAAGAATGGTTTTCTCTACCTAATGGTCTAAGTTTCAAAATTTTAACTTAATATTTAATATCTATCATATTCATTTAAAAATATAAATGTTACACATTTACCCACCATGTTTTATAGTAATTAGAAATATCAGTTAGCAATGTATAAATAACATTTGAGTATGAACAATAAGAATGATTATCTATATTTAATGGCCATGGTTTCAATAATTTTACTTTATATTTAATTTCTCTCACATTCATTCAAATATATAAATATTACACATTTATCTGTATGTTTTATAGTAATTAGAAAAATTAGGTAACAATGTATAAACAATATTTAAGTATGAAAAATAATAATGATTATTGCTATCTAACTGTCAAGGTTTGAATATTATAACTTAACATTTGATTTATAAAATATTCATTATAATTTATAAATTTTATACATTTATCAAAATAATCATTTAATTACATGTTTTATAGTGATTAGAATTATTAGGTATTATTTTAAAAATATTAGTTAATAACAGCAATTTATATTGTTTATGTATACTTAACTGGCAAGATTTAATATATTAACTGAATAATTTATGATAATAATTTCATTTAAATATATAAATTTTATACATTTCTCAAATTAATCATTTAATTGCATGTTTTATTGTGTTAATAAATTAGCAGGTAAAGATGTATAATTAACATTTAATAATGTTAAATAAGAATGATTTTCTCTATCTAGTGGTCAAGGTTTCAATAATTTAACTTAATTTCTCTAATAATCATATAAAAAAATAAATATTACATATTTATCTCCATGTTTTATAGTAATCAGAAAAATCAGGTAACAATGTAAAAAGTAATAGTTAATTATGGAAAATAAGAATGATAATCGATATCTAACTGTCAAGGTTTGAATATTATAACTTAACATCTGATTTATAAAATATTCATTATAATTTATAAATTTTATACATTTATCAAAATAATCATTTAATTACATGTTTTATAGTGATTAGAATTATTAGGTATTATTTTAAAAATATTAGTTAATAACAGCAATTTATATTGTTTATGTATACTTAACTGGCAAGATTTAATATATTAACTGAATAATTTATGATAATAATTTCATTTAAATATATAAATTTTATACATTTCTCAAATTAATCATTTAATTGCATGTTTTATTGTGTTAATAAATTAGCAGGTAAAGATGTATAATTAACATTTAATAATGTTAAATAAGAATGGTTTTCTCTATCTAGTGGTCAAGGTTTCAATAATTTAACTTAATTTCTCTAATAATCAGTTAAAAATATAAATATTACATATTTATCTCCATGTTTTATAGTAATCAGAAAAAACAGGTAACAATGTAATAAGTAATAGTTAATTATGGAAAATTAGAATGATAATCGATATCTAACTGTCAAGGTGTGAATGTTTTAACTTTATATTTGATTTCTAAAATATTCATTTAAAAATATAAATATTACACATTTATCAAAATAATCATTTAATTACATGTTTTATAGTGATTAGAATTAATAGGTATTATTTTAAAAATATTAGTTAATAACAGCAAATTATATTGTTTAAGTATACCTAACTGGCAAGATTTAATATATTAACTGAATAATTCATTATAATAAATTCATTTAAATATATAAATTTTATACATTTATCAAAATAATCATTTAATTACATGTTATATGGTGTTTATAAATTAGGAGTTAAAATTGTATAAATAACAGTTAATTATGGAAAATAAGAATGATTATTCCTATCTAACTTTCAAGGTTTGAATATTTTAACTTAACTTTTTATTTCTAAAATATTCTTTTAATTTATAAATATTACACATTTATCTGTATGGTTAATAGTAATTAGAAAAGTCATGTAACAATGTATAAATAATATTTAATTATGGAAAATAAGAATGATTATTCCTAGCTAACTTTCAAGGTTGGAATATTTCAACTTAATATTTGATTTCTCTCATATTCATTTAAAAATATAAATGTTACACATTTACCCGCATGTTTTCAAGTAATTAGAAATATCAGTTAGCAATGTATAAATAACATTTGAGTATGAACAATAAGAATGATTATCTATATTTAATGGCCATGGTTTCAATAATTTTACTTTATATTTAATTTCTCTCACATTCATTCAAATATATAAATATTACACATTTATCTGTATGTTTTATAGTAATTAGAAAAATTAGGTAACAATGTATAAACAATATTTAAGTATGAAAAATAATAATGATTATTGCTATCTAACTGTCAAGGTTTGAATATTATAACTTAACATTTGATTTATAAAATATTCATTATAATTTATAAATTTTATACATTTATCAAAATAATCATTTAATTACATGTTTTATAGTGATTAGAATTAATAGGTATTATTTTAAAAATATTAGTTAATAACAGCAATTTATATTGTTTATGTATACTTAACTGGCAAGATTTAATATATTAACTGAATAATTTATGATAATAATTTCATTTAAATATATAAATTTTATACATTTCTCAAATTAATCATTTAATTGCATGTTTTATTGTGTTAATAAATTAGCAGGTAAAGATGTATAATTAACATTTAATAATGTTAAATAAGAATGATTTTCTCTATCTAGTGGTCAAGGTTTCAATAATTTAACTTAATTTCTCTAATAATCAGTTAAAAATATAAATATTACATATTTATCTCCATGTTTTATAGTAATCAGAAAAAACAGGTAACAATGTAATAAGTAATAGTTAATTATGGAAAATTAGAATGATAATCGATATCTAACTGTCAAGGTGTGAATGTTTTAACTTTATATTTGATTTCTAAAATATTCATTTAAAAATATAAATATTACACATTTATCAAAATAATCATTTAATTACATGTTTTATAGTGATTAGAATTAATAGGTATTATTTTAAAAATATTAGTTAATAACAGCAAATTATATTGTTTAAGTATACCTAACTGGCAAGATTTAATATATTAACTGAATAATTCATTATAATAAATTCATTTAAATATATAAATTTTATACATTTATCAAAATAATCATTTAATTACATGTTATATGGTGTTTATAAATTAGGAGTTAAAATTGTATAAATAACAGTTAATTATGGAAAATAAGAATGATTATTCCTATCTAACTTTCAAGGTTTGAATATTTTAACTTAACTTTTTATTTCTAAAATATTCTTTTAATTTATAAATATTACACATTTATCTGTATGGTTAATAGTAATTAGAAAAGTCATGTAACAATGTATAAATAATATTTAATTATGGAAAATAAGAATGATTATTCCTAGCTAACTTTCAAGGTTGGAATATTTCAACTTAATATTTGATTTCTCTCATATTCATTTAAAAATATAAATGTTACACATTTACCCGCATGTTTTCAAGTAATTAGAAATATCAGTTAGCAATGTATAAATAACATTTGAGTATGAACAATAAGAATGATTATCTATATTTAATGGCCATGGTTTCAATAATTTTACTTTATATTTAATTTCTCTCACATTCATTCAAATATATAAATATTACACATTTATCTGTATGTTTTATAGTAATTAGAAAAATTAGGTAACAATGTATAAACAATATTTAAGTATGAAAAATAATAATGATTATTGCTATCTAACTGTCAAGGTTTGAATATTATAACTTAACATTTGATTTATAAAATATTCATTATAATTTATAAATTTTATACATTTATCAAAATAATCATTTAATTACATGTTTTATAGTGATTAGAATTAATAGGTATTATTTTAAAAATATTAGTTAATAACAGCAATTTATATTGTTTATGTATACTTAACTGGCAAGATTTAATATATTAACTGAATAATTTATGATAATAATTTCATTTAAATATATAAATTTTATACATTTCTCAAATTAATCATTTAATTGCATGTTTTATTGTGTTAATAAATTAGCAGGTAAAGATGTATAATTAACATTTAATAATGTTAAATAAGAATGATTTTCTCTATCTAGTGGTCAAGGTTTCAATAATTTAACTTAATTTCTCTAATAATCAGTTAAAAATATAAATATTACATATTTATCTCCATGTTTTATAGTAATCAGAAAAAACAGGTAACAATGTAATAAGTAATAGTTAATTATGGAAAATTAGAATGATAATCGATATCTAACTGTCAAGGTGTGAATGTTTTAACTTTATATTTGATTTCTAAAATATTCATTTAAAAATATAAATATTACACATTTATCAAAATAATCATTTAATTACATGTTTTATAGTGATTAGAATTAATAGGTATTATTTTAAAAATATTAGTTAATAACAGCAAATTATATTGTTTAAGTATACCTAACTGGCAAGATTTAATATATTAACTGAATAATTCATTATAATAAATTCATTTAAATATATAAATTTTATACATTTATCAAAATAATCATTTAATTACATGTTATATGGTGTTTATAAATTAGGAGTTAAAATTGTATAAATAACAGTTAATTATGGAAAATAAGAATGATTATTCCTATCTAACTTTCAAGGTTTGAATATTTTAACTTAACTTTTTATTTCTAAAATATTCTTTTAATTTATAAATATTACACATTTATCTGTATGGTTAATAGTAATTAGAAAAGTCATGTAACAATGTATAAATAATATTTAATTATGGAAAATAAGAATGATTATTCCTAGCTAACTTTCAAGGTTGGAATATTTCAACTTAATATTTGATTTCTCTCATATTCATTTAAAAATATAAATGTTACACATTTACCCGCATGTTTTCAAGTAATTAGAAATATCAGTTAGCAATGTAT
This sequence comes from Rhopalosiphum maidis, assembly GCF_003676215.2. Classification (NCBI taxonomy): domain Eukaryota; kingdom Metazoa; phylum Arthropoda; class Insecta; order Hemiptera; family Aphididae; genus Rhopalosiphum; species Rhopalosiphum maidis. The sequence goes on from NW_021014622.1 coordinate 54,396, forward strand.
AAATAACATTTGAGTATGAACAATAAGAATGATTATCTATATTTAATGGCCATGGTTTCAATAATTTTACTTTATATTTAATTTCTCTCACATTCATTCAAATATATAAATATTACACATTTATCTGTATGTTTTATAGTAATTAGAAAAATTAGGTAACAATGTATAAACAATATTTAAGTATGAAAAATAATAATGATTATTGCTATCTAACTGTCAAGGTTTGAATATTATAACTTAACATTTGATTTATAAAATATTCATTATAATTTATAAATTTTATACATTTATCAAAATAATCATTTAATTACATGTTTTATAGTGATTAGAATTAATAGGTATTATTTTAAAAATATTAGTTAATAACAGCAAATTATATTGTTTAAGTATACCTAACTGGCAAGATTTAATATATTAACTGAATAATTCATTATATAAAATTCATTTAAATATATAAATTTTATACATTTCTCAAAATAATCATTTAATTACGTGTTATATTGTGTTTATAATTTAGAAGGTAAAATTGTATAAATAACAGTTAATAAAGTAAATAAGAATGGTTTTCTCTACCTAATGGTCTAAGTTTCAAAATTTTAACTTAATATTTAATATCTATCATATTCATTTAAAAATATAAATGTTACACATTTACCCACATGTTTTATAGTAATTAGAAATATCAGTTAGCAATGTATAAATAACATTTGAGTATGAACAATAAGAATGATTATCTATATTTAATGGCCATGGTTTCAATAATTTTACTTTATATTTAATTTCTCTCACATTCATTCAAATATATAAATATTACACATTTATCTGTATGTTTTATAGTAATTAGAAAAATTAGGTAACAATGTAAAAAGTAATAGTTAATTATGGAAAATAAGAATGATAATCGATATCTAACTGTCAAGGTTTGAATATTATAACTTAACATCTGATTTATAAAATATTCATTATAATTTATAAATTTTATACATTTATCAAAATAATCATTTAATTACATGTTTTATAGTGATTAGAATTATTAGGTATTATTTTAAAAATATTAGTTAATAACAGCAATTTATATTGTTTATGTATACTTAACTGGCAAGATTTAATATATTAACTGAATAATTTATGATAATAATTTCATTTAAATATATAAATTTTATACATTTCTCAAATTAATCATTTAATTGCATGTTTTATTGTGTTAATAAATTAGCAGGTAAAGATGTATAATTAACATTTAATAATGTTAAATAAGAATGGTTTTCTCTATCTAGTGTTCAAGGTTTCAATAATTTAACTTAATTTCTCTAATAATCAGTTAAAAATATAAATGTTACACATTTACCCGCATGTTTAATAGTAATTAGAAAAATTAGGTAACAATGTATAAATAATATTTAAGTATGAAAAATAATAATGATTATTGCTATCTAACTGTCAAGGTTTGAATATTTTAACTTAACATTTGATTTATAAAATATTCATTATAATTTATAAATTTTATACATTTATCAAAATAATCATTTAATTACATGTTATATGGTGTTTATAAATTAGGAGTTAAAATTGTATAAATAACAGTTAATTATGGAAAATAAGAATGATTATTCCTATCTAACTTTCAAGGTTTGAATATTTTAACTTAACTTTTTATTTCTAAAATATTCTTTTAATTTATAAATATTACACATTTATCTGTATGGTTAATAGTAATTAGAAAAGTCATGTAACAATGTATAAATAATATTTAATTATGGAAAATAAGAATGATTATTCCTAGCTAACTTTCAAGGTTGGAATATTTCAACTTAATATTTGATTTCTCTCATATTCATTTAAAAATATAAATATTACACATTTATCTGCGTGTTTTATAGTTATCAGAAAAATCAGGTAACAATGTATAAATAATATTTAAGTATTAAAAAATAAGAATGATTATTGCTATCTAACTGTCAAGATGTGAATATTTTAACTTAATATTTGATTTCTAAAATATTCATTATAATATATAAATTTTATACATTTATCAAAATAATCATTCAATTACATGTTTTATATTGATTAGAATTATTAGTTATTATTTTATAAATAATAGTTAATAACAGCAAATTATATTATTTATACAAATCACAAATTAAAAAAATAAAAGCATGATGTATAGTGTTTTTGAAATATCAGGTAAAATTGTATAAATATAAGTTAATAATGATAAATAAGAATGATTTTCTCTATCTTATGGTCAAAGGTTCAATATAGTTACTTAAAAATAAAATATATTATAGTCTATAAAAATAATGAACTTTAATATTTCATAAAATCTTTTTTTAAACCCTTTTATTTAAGACATTTTTAAATATTAGGTTAAATTTCAATTTAAAACCATTTTCTCTATCGTATTGTGTTAATACATTCACTTAAGAATTAATTATATTATATTCATTTTAAAAAAATAATTCTATACTTTTGATTATACCATAATATATAATAATATTTTATAATGTTTATGTAGTAGTAGTTAAAATTTTATAAATAATACTTAATTATACAATATTTCATTGTTTATTTATACCTAACTGGCAAGGTTTAATATATTAACTTAATAATTCATTTAAAAATAAAAATTTTATACAAATGACAAATTATAAAATAAAAGTATGATTTATAGTGTTTATGAAATATCAGGTAAAATTGTATAAATAATATTTAATAATGGTATATTAGAAATAACTTTATTTATTTAGTTTTTATTCATCCTTTATTATGATTATTTTTATTTTATTAATTAGATTTTTACAAAAAAAAAAACGAATGCTGCGTTTTGCATTAAATTAAGTATTAATTCTTTCCTAGTTTGTGGATTTAATATAAATTAGTCATCGCAATTGCTAGATATCTAAGAATCCATGCATGGATTATTTATACAATAGCACATATGTGGGACAACTTATAATCCTCATGACATGCATGTGCTGCTTTTAACGTAAAGTACATCTTATAGACAACTTAAACTTAAACATCAGTGTGTGTGCTGGTTCAATTTATCGTCCTGACTTCTAATCTAGCAACTGAAATTAACATTTAAGTAAATTATATCTTTTCTTATTTTACAGAATTTTCTAAATTTAATTAAATAAATAATATTATCGTACTTTTATCACATAATCTCAAAGTGTGTGGATTTATTTTATATGGTGCACATGAAATGATAACCTATTGTAATGATTCATAGATGGCTAGTGAATAATGTTTATATATACTTAAATACACCAATTGCTATTCAGCGAAAACTGAACGAGAAAAATAAAATAATATGCTCATCAGAGCAATTGAATGATATTTGCGCTAGGTGCATAGGGTACGTTAAATAAGGAATGAGAAACACTTACATTGTTGTACCGAAAATACATTTACTTAAAATGTATTAACAAATCGTAAAATGGCTGTAGACTATATATCATTACTGCTCGCGGTTACATATGTGAACACAATAAATGGAAACTAGATTCACACACACACTGATATGTACAAAAATATTGCTTAAAATTAACTTATTATTAGCTAATGATTAAATCCCAACGCGATCTCAAGAACACTTTGTATGATGTTGACATTGGACAATTCCCATTTTCCCAGATGCAATTCTGAAGCATTGGTGATATCAGTCGTGATAATGATAGTACACACGCAAGCCCTATCCGGTACCACTATAGACAGCACATCCAATGTAGTAGGTAAATATAATGTATCATTGTTGGATCATTCCTGAAATAACACGCAGGCAACAGTTGTTCTTTTGACATTAATTATTTCCTAATACAATCGGTATTCTTATAGGACATTTAAGTATTTCTGGTGAATAATGTATTTTGATTTTGGTAACCATAAGTGCTTGGCCATCTACCCGATACGAGTATTAACCCTTTAAATATTCCATGTATGTCGCATGACTCACATTTCCTTTTCACAAAAATCCTGGTAAGTTCACCATCTATAACATCTCACACTTTTATTGGTTTCAGATTCACCACGGAGTATCATTTGAAGATAGCGGGTGTAAAGGGTCGCTAACCCACGCCCCCCCTCAATATATTCTATTACATAAATATCATAATTCTCAATGTATTATAATAATAATTACTACAGGTCATTAATAAGTTAATTTTATATGGACTTGAGCACTCTATGAGTACTAGGTAAAATTGCGCCTATGAGCGTATGCTAAGAATAATAATATAAATGTACAATAAGAATACCGGCCAAAGAAATTGTTTATAAATTATGGTCCAAAGAAAATACGTTACCAATAGTACACGAACAGAACATGTTTCACACACCAACCAAGGGCGCAACGAAAGTTGGCGGGTGATGGACCCGATGAAGTGTTGCACCGTCGAGCTCCTAGGAAATGGCAGTTGGCTTTGATGACTTGCGAAGTGTTGACATCTAATATAAAAATATAAAATTAATGTAATAATTAATATAATATAAGCGGAGACATCTGTTAATAGACGAATAATACAAATACAAACACCTTGCGATATACAAAAAAATCTAGTTTTCTTAAATATATCGTAACATAATATGTATAACGATATAAGAAACGTTTTTCAGTGTCCCTTGAAATTCGCTATACCGTGAGTTGGCTATAATAAGTACTTAATAAATAAGAGCTGCATTACAAAAATAATTTTGATAATAAATACCGGACAGTTATACATTAAAATCTGCACCTTTTTTTATTTACGGTTTCAAGACAATAACTTAATAATTGGGCGTTTTAGAATCATTTAAAAAAAAAGAAATATTTAAATTAGTCAAAATAATCATAAAAGAGAATATTTTATAGTGTTTATCAAATATCAGATATAATACCTATTACATAATATGATAGTTAATAACGACAAGATTGAATAATTTTTAAATTACTGTACTTTAGTACAAAACCCACTAACTATACATTTGTAAATAAACCGCTAATAGACAATTATTTGAACTCATTTATGAAACTTTTTATAAATAAATTGCTCTCTAGAGGTTTTTCATAACCCCAATATAGACCAATTAGAAAAATAAAATGAGAATTCAATAACGGAACACATTTTAGAATAGGCCAAAATTAGGCCATAAAAAGTTTATCTGAAATCAAATCTGATATTTGATTTTCATTAGTAACAACAACATTATTATTAACAATTATGTCTTGATTTGGTACATGATTTCTTGATAAATTTGGGTGTTGACAAATTCTGTTAACATCATTTACTTCAATTTATTCTAAAAACTACTACAAACTAGGTATAGTGAATTCAGCGAGACATATGTCAAATAATAATAACCATAAAATCTTTTTATAAATAGTTATTAGGTTAGTTAAAATTAATATAATTTAGTATACAATTTAATCTAGAACCTAAGTAAATAATAGATATAACACAATACAGCAAATTTAAAAAAAGCATAGATAGATTATTTTAAAAATAAAAGTTACTGAACTCTAAAGTTTAAATAATGAACAAAATAAGTAGGTATATTATTAGAGTACCTATTTGTAAAGTATATGTATACTGTATACAGTCAATTGTAAATGTAGATGAGTACAAAAGATATCCAATTTTATTAGCTAGGTATATTTTGTTGACATATTATAATATGTTTACATAACTTTAAGTTGAGGTTAACCGCCAAAGTGCTTAAATAGTTATATTATTTAAAAATATATATTAAACAAGTACCAGCTAAATATTATTAACAAGGCTAGGATGTATTATTTACATGCTAATAGTAACAAGAAAATATGTGTTAGTGTTTATAAAATCTTTAAAAATATGCATTCAATTTTTATCAGATACACACAAAAATTATAGGTAGGCACAAAAAATATTTAACTGATATAATTCAGTGATTGACTGATTGTCATAACATAATAATATGATTGATATTAGAAATCAAAAATTATTTATATTCATAAATTATATTAATTCACATTCAACAGTGGATGTACATGTATTATAATTGCATGTAATCACTACATGAACGCGCACACAGCTTCTGTGCCTTAAAGGCACTAATATGCTCATACACTATATTGATATCAGAATGAATTTACTACTGTAAAAATAAATTGCAAGAAATAACTTTCTGTAATAATAGATTTTGTTATATAATAGTATAAAAATAAAACAATAATTGATGGCCTCTTTGGAATAAAATATCTAAAAGACAATAAATTAATTGGCCTGCTTAGCACTATATAAAATATGACATAAAATACCTAATATGAACAAAAAATATATGGTTATGACCCAATACAAAAAGAATAAATTATATAAAATAATATAATATTGTTGGCCTATACTAGTTCAATAAGAGTACAAGAATAACAAAATGTAAAAAAATAATGGTAACAATATTATTATATGATTGATCTAAGCTGGTACAATACATAGTAGTAATACTTAAAGCATATAATTGGTCTAAGCTGGCTCGACAACAATGTATGAAAATATAATTATCTGAGAACTGGTGTCCATTGGTGGCTTCGAACCAAAACGCTACCGTCTCGGGATGCCCACACTTGTACAATAAAAAGAATATAATATCAAATAAAATGTATGACAATCCCGAGAACGTACAATCAACGGGTCACCAGCTCAGACAAATAACTCAAATAAAATACGCACAACAAAATCAAAAATACAAACAACTAATTCATGTGATTCTGCGAGTATGTCTATCGTCGCTCTGAAGTGGGTGATAACATTAATGGCTTAATAAAAAAATAATGACGATACTTACAGAAACCAATATAAATACACAAGACGTTAAGAACAATAAGAAGAACCACTGGCTGGTTATATGTGTGAAAAATGTTTCAATGCTGACAAAAACTGCTTGTATAAAAGAAAGACCAGTGGCTAAGAACTGTCGTGCAGCTAGAGAGGCAGAGAAAGAAAAGCGAACGTAGAAAAATAATTTGAGGTTTTGGCCGAACTTTTACATAAAAACACAATGACCAATTAAAAGACACATATTAACAAAAAATGCATTTCAGCACTACCTTAAACAAATATAAACATTGAAATACCGATTTTCGGTGGCACTGAAAGCATTACATACGATTTAAGACATAAGAGAACATTGAAGACGTAAAATATAAATAAAAAGTAATAACCGTTGGGGACCTACGCACGCCGCTCACTATCAGTCCGATAAAAGCATATCGCTATATTACTATCATGAGCCGACAGTGAGACAACGTACGCAATCGCGGCACAATAATTCTCGCGCTGCCTGATGACGCGAACACCACATATTTTATATCAATTTATTTATATTACCGGTTTAAACATAATAAATACACTCGTACTAGAATATTATGCAAATATATGCACTAGGCTCAATGTATTATGCGAAAACATACAAGTTAAAAATAGTACCATTTCCGTTAGAAAAATATGAATCGTAGTACCGTACATATTATTACTTTTCATTTAAACTATATAAACATAAAAAATAAAACGCGGTGTACTGGTGTTGCATACAAATCTTCGCCCTGATTATTATAAGTAGGTAGGTACTTACCATTAGGTATAACTACGACAGCAAGCGTAGCAACAATAAAACACCAATAGACACTGCAGAATGCAGATGACTGTCGAGTCATTGAACAGACGAAGAAAGAGTTACGAGTTTATGACGATTGACAATAAATAATCGTTCGAAATTTTCGATTATTTTTATTCTATTTACAAAATTAAATTGTATTGTTTTCACACGCGACGTGCCGACGTCTTACCACAGTTGTATCGCACACACGAATTAATTCGTGGTATAACATGATATGATGACTGACGTCTGGCGGGATAAGAAATGATAATTTACGACACTTTCAATGTTATTAGATATTCTATTTTTTATTTATAAAGTAATTATTTACTTCATGTCTTATCAAACAGCCTTTCCGGTCGAGACCGCCGTTTTCACTGGGCGGGTGTACATATTATAAACAATATACATACATACATATTATTATTATAGGTAGGTACTTTATCTTTATAATTCGCTGGAATCGTCTAAACTGTTTCGGTGTATAGATACGGCGAAATAAGTTTTAATGACAATTCCGAATCGACGAACACCCTAATTTTCTCCGTCTTGCAAGTGTATATCATGGCAAAACTATTTACGTGGGATAGAACCACTCAGGCTGTGGTGATAGTTAAGTATCCAAATTAATACATAATATAGTTGAGAATATTATCTATGAAATATCGCTTTTTTTTTTTGATATCACTCATACGAAAAAAAATTCTTTTTGTTTCAAAATCCATTATTTTTGAACTCTAATAACTTTTTTGTGGTTCCCTACTAGAATTTTTTCCAGGGAGGGCATAGTGGGGCAAATATTTCTTTTAGATGGGCTAAGGTTTTTTCAACAATCAATGAGGTTATTTAAATAAAATATAAATATTTTCGATCATATAACATAAGATAATAATATATTAATATAGCTATTAGCTATATAGTACAAACTTTTAAATAGTTAAAAATGTTTTAAGAATAATGCCATATATGTACATATATACATATATACCATATATTTTTTTGTGTATCTTATGTGAAAAAAATTTTAATCACAGACCTTCAACAACTATATTAATAATAATGTACACAAATGATAATAAATTCTTTATTACTTTAATATTACATATCTTTGTAAATGAACGATTATGTTTTTTTACTTACATTTCATAAATATAAATTAAACTTAAAGTAATTGTGTTTAGTAATAAACAAATGAATTTGTTTGACTCAACTTTAATGCAATGATTTGGGATACGTTTGTTTGTTTATTTTTATCCAGTAATTAGTACTCAATTAAGGTAATAATAAATAAATAAAAGATTTTTTCTTATTTTACAAATTTCAAAACATATTTTATTGAAATTGTAGTAAATTTTTTCCTTATTAGACAAGATATCTGGAAATTCACCCAATTAATTCACTGTGTGACTATTCACCGCCAATATTTCACCGCATTTACAACTCACCGCGTGCACAATTACCGCGGAATTTAGGACATCTCGACGAAAATAATTTCGGCAAAAATATATATTGGCGAATGGATAAATTGGCAAACGGATATATTGGCGAAAATGCATTAAAGACAAATCTTTAAATAAACGTAACACAGAGTTTGTTCGTAATTGAATACGTTATCGATGGGGATCGTATGATCACAGGTTTTATCTTTAATTGTATTTTCGATCATAACGTTGTTATTTGTCCGATACGAAGTAGGCTCCCGTTTGTCTGCTTCGGCTCCCGCATTTCACTTGAAAGTGGTCGTACGTAAAATATAACTATGTATGGCTGGGGTCACACGAGCGTTATATTGACGTACGTTAAGACGGACGTTATAACGTCCGTTGTTGAATTATATGATTTTACTATACGATGGTCACACGCTTGACGTCCGTTGGATTTACCGTCCGTTCGACGTTGCTAACGTCCGATACATGATACGACGGACGTAAATAGCGCTTATCGGACGTCGTAGTTTATTATTAGATATTATTGACTCGGTCACACGATCATTGTTTTGACGTACGTTAATCGTGAAAACTGTGAATTTTTCTGCAGAAATATTTAAAAAAACATTTGAAAATGGAGGTAGAACTATTAATAACAGAAATAGAAAAACGTCCATTTAAATGGGATGTAAGTGACGAACTGTATAAGGATAGAAATAAGAAAAATGATGGATGGATGGAAATTGCAACTGTTGTATTTGAAAATTTTGGTGAAAAACTAAAACAGAACAAAAAGTTATTAGTAAGTACTGACTATATTAATTTATTTTCATATGATATTAATTAAATAATTAATAAATAAATAAGTTTATTACTATTTACTAATTATTTAATATATATGTAATATGTATACTGGATATACAGATGGACATAAATAATAATATTTTAAATTTTTCATTCTGCCATGCCACTTGTCCTAATTCACTATTGAAATAATTTGTCAGTGCATCCCGATATCTGTTAATAGATCTGTTTACATTTAAATTATTATCTAGTTCAATATCGTCCATACCAGTTACCATAAGAGAATCTTCAAATTCATATCCATCACGTGCGCGAACAAAATTATGCAAAACACAACAACATTTCACAATATCAATTGTTAATTCTATATCAACATCTATTGCGCAGTGAAATATTCTCCATTATTGGATAAAATTCCAAACGCACACTCAACATAGCGTCGAGCACGTGAAAGTCGATAGTTGAAAATCCTTTTATTGATTAGTAAACATTTTCCTGCATATGGTCTTAACATATTTGTAGATAACCCAAACGCTTCATCGCCCACAAATACATATGGCATAGGTATCTGAATACCACGTATTAGATTAGGTTTTGGAATGTTTAGTGAATCATTTTGTAGTTTCTTATATAAAGTTGAGTTTTTAAATATTGTAGGGTCTGAGTCTTTGCCAAATGAACCAACATCAATAAACGTGAAACAATAATTAGAATCAACCACTGCTAATAAAACTACAGAAAAAAAGTGTTTGTAGTTAAAATAATGAGACCCACTTCCATGTGGTTTGATAACCCTGATGTGCTTTCCACCAATAGCACCTATACAATTAGGAAATTGTGCACGTTGTTGATAACCTTCCGCGATTTCTAACAATTTTTCTTCATTTGGTGTTGGTATACATTCATTGTGCATAACTTCCCATATTTGCGAACACACTCTCCGTATAATACCACATAAAGTCGATCTACCAATTCTATATTCGTAGTGTAAATCTTGAAGACTGTTTGTACTACCCAGGTACCTGCAAAGGGAAAACTTTGATAAACATAGAATTACAAAAATAAAATTACTGTTAAAAATAAAATTAACCAATTACTAAAAGTATGTTATAGAGACCATGGGACGTATAGTATGTTATGCATAATATTAAATCCTGCATTTTAGATTCTGAACGAAGTGATGAATGTGTAGATTTCAAAATGATGTGTTTTTTTGTGTGTCTATAGTCTATGTAAAAAAAAAAATCAAAAATCGTTAATTACGATTTACGATGCGTTTGAATTTTAAATTTTTATGAAATCGCGTAATGATAACGATTTATCTTCAAATGAATTTAAATATTTAGTATTATTCAAAAGCATAAGACGTATAACTTGAAAATTTTACTAGTTATTTAGATTGCCATTTTCTTTAAATTTAATTTTCAAAATATTACGCTTATTTTAATGCTATATTTATAGATATTTGATATATTTGTTTTTGATCAGTTTGTTTTTTGTTTTTTATAAATATCGATATAAAAATTTTTTGGCGGAGTTAAAATACTTGAAAATTGAATACAAAGTTCCTCATAAGTTAGTCTTGTAGTGATTCAAAAATTGTAAGAATACATAGGCACAATTTTTTTTATTAGCATTTGAAGTTCAAATATTAACAAAAAATTCGTCAAAATCATGAATATTTACAAATATTTTGTAGGTATAATTCATGAAAATTTTTTCATATACAATGATACTTATCATTGGATTCAAATTTAATACATCTATTATAGTGACCTACTAATTGGCTGCTAAACAGCAGAGCGTTACTCACTTGTTTTTCTATTTGTTTTACACAGTACAAGATCTTATATCAAAATGGAGAAGTGTACGCGATAATTATATTCGTAGTTTAAAAAAACAAGCAGAATGTAATAAGTCTGGAAGTGGTAGAAAAGAGTTCAACGTTATATTTTGAAGAACAGCTTTCATTTTTGAAAAAAATAGAGAACTTCGTCCCACTACTAGTAGTATTCAATTAAAATCGAATGAGGAAGATCTTGATGCAACGCAATTGTCAGATAACATTAATGTAGTAGATGAAAGTTTAATAGATGATAATATAAATAATATAAATAATGCAGAAGAAAAACTATTCGACACCTCCACCAATTAAAAAAAAGACAATTAATTTAGAAGAAAAACTTGCGTTGTTTTTGGACTCGAGACAAAAAAAAAGTAATGAACCAAACCAAGATACTGATGACGAGGACCTAAACTTCTATAAGTCAACATACCGTTAGTTAAGACATTTAACATGGATCAAAAATGCAATTTCGTATTCAACTCATGCAGCTTCTACAACGTATAAAACTAACCAATAATGCACCTTCATATTCCAACCACCTGGTCCAATTTTTGACCCCAATTCTGGTGTATCGATATCTTCATTAAATCATAATTATAACTCATCTATGCCTATGTACCCGTCTACAATACAAACACACTCCAATGTACAACTATGACGAATTGTCACGAGGAGTATACCTAACACAACTTCACCATTATCGTCTAACAACTCCGTTACTGGATATTTTAGTCAGTTTTCTCCAGATGAACAAAACACGTCTACAAGTAATATGTAAATTTAAAATGATACATAAGATAATGTATATAATTTTAATTTTTTTATTAATTAAATGCTAAAGAATAAGGATCACCAATAAGCATACTAAAAGTGTATTGTTATTTTATTTTTAAATTTTTCATTAAATATAATTTTAAAAAAATGCAAATATAATTATTTATTGTGTACATATCACGTACTCAAGTAACGGCCAACATCTCTTCTGCTGGTATCGCAGATCTCATAACTGTATCTTGACGCATTATTTTAGACTTAATTTTGTTGAATAGCTCGTCAAATGTACTTTGTTGACATGCGAAAAATAATTGAAAAATTTTCATTGTCAGCTCTAGCATGTTGTATAGATTGTAAAATGTACCACTTAACAATCGTTCACTATTTATTGGATGAAACCCACCATCTTCGATTCGCGCGTTTTATTTTTCGTAATACTCTTATAGCTGAGTATACAAAAATTGCGGTGTCTAATCGTCCATTTTGTAAGATGTGAAATTGTCGACTGACGTTTTACGTTCATGTGTACTAGGGTAGTGACGTCCGTTAAGACTTAACGTCCGTTGCAACGTCCGTTCCTTTCAACGCTCGTGTGACCCCAGCCTATTCGTTATTGTAATCGAACGCAATACGGCGGACGGCAGGGACAACGACCCGGAGACACTACGGACTCATAACGTCTAGCGGGAGCCGATACGGAATCATCCGTCCGATAACGTCATGACGATAACTTTCAGTCAAAACCGTAATAATCGAATGTGTTTTAAAGTTACAATGTATGGTGATCAAGTCGAGATCAAACGGTTCCTCGTTCCATATTTATTTTGTTAAACACTGTGTTATTTTTTATATTTTTTAATTTTTATAAGCTATGAATACAATAACATTAGATCGAAACCAAAATTGGTGGACGAAAGTAATTATTTGCTACATTATAGACAAATCGTATAACGGAAAAGTAAGTAAAATTATATTATGTATTAATAAATATAAAGTGTACAATTGTATATACTTAGTTATTTTTTTTCGTAAATTAAACTTAGACCATACTAGAGATGTGAACAAAAGATGATTGTCCAGCACGGGTTCACACAAACATAGATATCGGCAATAATATTTCGTTAAAAAAATACACAGTCATGCTCCAAATTTAGCAAAAGTTATTGCACTGGAAGCTACAGTCGAAATGATAAAAAATGCAACACTCGGAGTCAATTCCAATCAACAAATTATTGGTGAAGCTACTAAAAATCTAAATGATGCTGTATTAGCTCAACTTCCGAAATTAAACACAATAAAACAAAAGTTAAGGTGAGTCATTTAAATTTAAATAAAAATTTAAAAATCAAGTGCTCATAAAATATAGTTTGAGAATTATTTTTGTGGATTTACGCTAAGAATTTTTTTTTTGAAATTTCCATTAATATTTAACTTAATTAATATTAAATGTTATTAGGCGAGTAAAAGCACGTGCTACTTGGCATCCACCTTGTCCAACCAGCATAAGAGATTTAATGATATCGAACTAGTATAAATGTTTATCTGATGGATCACAATTTATTCTTCATGATTCTAGTGTAGATGATGACGAAAGATTCATAATTTTAGGATCAATGACTGGACTTCGTGCACTATCTATGTCAACACGATGGCATGCAGATGGAACTTTTAAAACAACACCACTTATTTTCAAGCAATTGTACAGCTTACATGCAGAAATAGGAAACAATTCTCTAGTGGCGGGTGCGTTTATATTATTGACACGTATGACCGAAGAAGCATATACTAAGTTATTTTGTTATTATTAATTAATAAAAATTGAATGTGAAAAAAATTGATATGTTTATACTTTTTAGATGTATTTCCTGTTTAAATACATTGTTAACACGCAATTCGACAAATTTAAATATAGTGGTAGATTTGGAATTAGCAGCTATTAATGCATTCACATCTGTATATCCTTCATGTCAAATAACTGCCTGTTTTTTCCACGTCTTCCAATGTCTGTGGCGTAAAATTCAACAAGAAGGCTTACAGACAATATATTCAACAGATGTTGACTTTGCAGTTAATGCGAAAATGTTGGCAGCGTTGACTTTTTTACCATTACAGGATGTAGTCCAAGCATTTGAAGAACTTGTAGACTATTTATCTGAATGTATTTTACCAGTAGTAGACTATTTTGAAGACAATTTTATTGTTAGGTTATATATTATAAACACATATACCTATGTATATATATGCACAAGGTGATTTTTTAAGCATATTCACCCAATTATTTGCTTAAATTATGCATATATTCAAATTCTGATTTTTACACAGTTTCAAGTTGTTAAAAAACATATTTATTAAAAAATTATATTTTTAAATATTTTTTATCCTTAAATTTTTTAAGGTTTTTACCTTTTTGAATGACAACATAGTTTTAATTTCATATTCCAAGCAAAATATTTTTTTGGGTATTTTGATACATGAAAATCAAATTTAGGGCGAGTAACTTAAAAAATCATCTTGTGTGTATATATATATATATATATATATATATATGTATATAATGTATAATATTTAACTAATTTTTGAAAATTTTAATTTTGAAGGAAGGTCGATGAGACAGATAAGACGAACAAAATTTCAATCAAAATTGTGGAATCTCTACGAGACTGCCATGCAGGGACTAGCTTGTATCAATAATGGTTTGGAAGGATGGTATAATGGCTTTCAAAAGCAAGTTGGTGTTCATCATGTGTCAATTTGGAAGATGTTTGAAGGTCTACAAAGGGAGGTTGGACTAGCTAAATTAAAAGTGGCACACGTCGAGGCAGGCAAAGAAGAAAATCAAAAATTAAAACGGAATAACCACAGAAAAAATTAAAACGAAGGAGAAAAATTATTCAAATGTAGACATATTACCATATTTAAAAAGTTTGGCATACAATA